>NC_142503.1:20297573-20450441 GCF_057876585.1 Rhinolophus sinicus
TTAACTGAGGAGGCAGCAAACCTTTTAGGGAAGCTTGAGATTCACTAAGAGTCCCCCATTGTTGATGCATGTGTCCAGGTGAGTGTACCTGAAAGCAACAGCCAGAGGGAGTCCCTTTCACCCCCATCAGTGCAGGGAAATAGCTGAGTTTAAAATTGGATGTGATGGGTGAAAGATCTTAACAGACTCTTCACCAAAGAAGATATACAGATGGCAAATAAGCATATGAAAAGATGCTCCACATCATATGTCATCAAGGAAATACAAATAAAAGCAACAATGAGACACCACTGTATAACTATTAGAATAGCCAAATTTAGAACACTGACAACACCAAATGCTGGCAAGGATGTGGAGCAACAGGAACTCTCATTTGTTGCCAATGGAAACACAAAATGGTGCAGCCACATTGAAAGATAGTTCAGCAGTTTCTTGCAGAATTAAACATACTCTTACCATAGGATCTAGCTAGCAGTCATGCTCCTTGGTATTTACCCAAAGGAGTCGAAAACTTATGCCCACACAAAAGGTTGCAGTTTTATTCATAGTTGACAGAACTCAGAAGCAACCAAGTTGGCGAATGGATAAATAAACTGTTATATCCAGACAATGGAATATGATTCAGGAAATGAGCTATCAATCCAAGAAAAGATATGGAGGAAACTTAAATGTATATTATTAAGTAAATGAAGTGTATCTGAAAGGGCTATCTACTGTCTGATTCCAACTATACGACATTCTGGAAAAGGAAAAATTATGGTGACAGTGAAAACATCAGTGGTTGCCAGGGGTTGTGGGGAAGGGAGAGATGAATACGGTGCACAAAGAGGATTTGTAAAGCAATGGAACTACTCTGTATGATACTATAATGATGGATACATCTGTCCAACCCCATAGAATATGCAAGAGTGAACTCTAGTGTAAACTATGGACTTTGAGTGATAATGATGTAGGGTTATCAGTTATAACATCTCTACAATTTTAAGTATGAAAATACCTAAATGGATTAAATTTCTTCTTTCTCAACTAAGCATTGCCTATTGATGAAACTTTTTTTGAATTATGTGGTAATTGGCTGTATAATCTCTTTTACATTTCTTGAACAAAGACAAGGATTCAACATGCTACTAAAGTAATAAGGTAATAAATGTGTGACTTTGCACAGTGTATATCACAGAAATGATCAACTAAAAAAAGAAAAGTATTTTAGCAAGCTAGTAATTCCAGGTATTCGTTCTGACTGAATTTTCCACTGCATGTAGCTGTAGTTTTGGTATCATATAAACAACTCATTAATGGAGTCTCTCTTTACTGTGTTAGATATATTTCACTTATTTCTGCCCACTTTTTTTACTGCCCCTTTAGCTGACTCTTATCCTTTCTCCTCTATCTGTCATCACTTTTCAGTGGGCTCCCTTAGAGACAGCAGCAACTGGTGATGATGTGTAAAACATATGACAATGAGTAGATTATATCCTATTTCCTTTACAGTAAAACCAAATACACTTAACACAGATTTCATGGGGGTTTTTTGTATTGAATGATTATTAATATTAAAATAATTAAATGCATTTCCATAATATACTTGCAAAATCCCATTCTTATTTAATTGGCAATATAAGGCAATTTTACTTTTCTGAATATGATTTATGCAAACACAGCTATTGACAGGGATAGAACACAAACAAAAGTCAAAAAAAGCAATCATAGAATAAAACAAATCAACTCTAAGTACTTTAAGAATTAAGACTGTCAAATAGAATGTCAGAGGAAAATGTCTTGCTAATTTTATAATTTAATACCAATGTGACCTGGATTTCACTGTAAATCTGAGACCCAATTCCAAATTGTGTGATAAATTGTCCCATAGATACTAACCATATTTATAATATGAGTTATTACAATAAATATTGCAACAAGAATATATATCACATAAGATAAGTAAAACTTAGTTGAGAGCTTGCTTTCTTTTAACCAGTGATTATTATGTCAAAAGGTCAGAACTTTTCTGGAAAGACAGAAAAAGAATAGCATACCTACTTGTTTTAATGGTAGCATCTCTATAGTATATATCCTTTTCTATGTTCAAGTTGCCATATGCCATCGAGGAAAAAAAAAAAAGAAAGCAAGATATCCAGGAAAAAAGGTGACATAGTTATATAATATTAGAGTTTGAATTTTTTCATTTATGCTCCATAACATCCTTCTTTAATTATCTTCTAAAAGGAGACTCACAAAAATGTGGCCCAAAATAGGAATGGAGCCATCCCTATAGCTTTATCCTTCTGCCCGGGGACAAAAAGCATTCCAGAGAAACTTCCCATCCAACCGATTAGAACCATTTACCTGCACAGTGGCCCCATCGACAGGTGACCAGACATGTGGCTGTTCAAAACACGCTATACTGATTGCTTCATCAACACTTACACGTAGAATTCTGATTGGGGTTTTTTCTATTACTGTGCAAACATAAGATGACTTTAAATGGGATACTTTATTTTCACAAGTTAATTCTTCATCAGCAGTTCTAGCATATTACTTTATTTCTCATTAAAGCTAAAACCTTCCCTCCAATGAAATTGAGGCACCAGGCAACTACCTTCTTATTAACAGGTAGCAGAAGAAGGAATTGTGTCATTAGATGGCAGAGAGTAGACCACATAATGCCCCACTTTTTTAAAGATCAATGTGGTTCCTCCTTACTCTAAATTTGTATGACTCTGTAATATTCAGTAAGTAGAAACAGTCAATATTTGAGGACAATGGAATTACATTATTTTTATTTTGCATGTACTTTCTATATATGTACTAAGCAATGTTTTAAATACTTTATTGCTATGAACCACTTTAATCTTTATGATAACACTATGATGTGGGGACTATTAAGATCTCATTAAGAAGGTGAGAAACCTGGGCACAGAGTGGGTAAGTGTCTTGACTAAGGACACACAGCTAGTGTCATAGTCAGCATTTACCTTGGCAGACTGAATCCAGAATTGATGCCCTCAAACACTGCATCATACATATCGTCATAGCAATGTGGACGTCTTAATTCTCTCTGACAGAAGAGCCTGTCTTATTCAATCAAATCCTACACTTTAAATTACCTTCACAGTTTCTACCAGAATTGTTCTAAGAGTCACAGTTAGCAAGAAAAATTAGTAAAAGGAATTATAAGTACATATTTTTTCTTTATGTTTCCAGACACCATGCCTTCTGTTTTTCCTACAACCTTAGTAATGCCACACACACACACACACAAAAAGAGTGAATGAAGATGAATTCCTACAAAAAAAATGCTATATCTTTGACCCTTTATATGATAATTCAATCAGCACAGGATGATGTTTTCCACACTAGACAATAACTTTGCAAGTTGTGTACGCATACATTTCTGGCATGTATCTCAGAGTCAAGTATCTCAGGGTGAGGCTTTGTATATTTGCACAACACAACACATTTGATGTAGACATTTCAGAAGGACTTACAGCCTGCTTCTGTCTGAGGGAGTGTATTCATCACACTGAGTTTCTTTATTGACAACGATGTCAATAGAAAAAACTGTAACTTGGAAAGTCACTCATGAAACGCCCTATGCATTAACCAGACTCAAAGTATTCTGTTACTTGGGAGTCGAAAGCTGTTTCTTTCTTCTGTTCTGAGGAATCATCCTGTTGTGGTTTTCGGTTCTCCTATAAACTGCGGACTACAGATAGGCTGCTTTGTTTGCTTTTGCTGGCAGGAGCACTGTATTTGGAATCAGAAAGCCTGAACTGGGTCTTAATTCTGTCATATACTGGCGCTGAGGTTCTGAGCCAACTGCTCAGCTACGAACTGCTCAACTCAGACCTACAAAAATACTCAACTACAAGAAGAAACTGATACTGACATCTCCCGCACAGGACTTGGATGATTATAAAAACTCCTGTATGGCAGGGGGCAACTTAAATTAATTGTTGGTATCTAATATTAGTTTTGGTAGTAATTAGAAGAAAAGTGATTAATAGCCAAAATTTGTAAGCAGAACAAACTTAGTTCCTAATTGCCCAATATACAAAGTAATGATGATTTATATGCAAATAAGCTTTATGCTTATGTTATACAACTAGTCACAAGTGACTTTCTACAATCAGTGTTTACTCCAAATAAATTTAAGTAAAGACCTTTGGATATTCCAGAAGATTTAGATGATTGATTTATAGAATGAAATCTTTTTAAAAAGGCCTTTCTTACATTGTTTTGAGAGTATTATATCCAAGAAACATTGTAGTGAAAATGTCATGATTATCTACTCAATTTCTTTAGATCAGAGATTTAGGGGAGCCACTAAATTAAATACTTTCTGAAAATCCATACTGTATTTGTATATTTGAGACTCACATTCATAAGGACAAATTGTGCTCTTTCATATTGCAAGGGAAGAATTGGGCCGTCAAGAATTTTCCGTAAATCTGAGGGAAGAGAAATAAATTGTCACATTTTCAGGCAATCCAGACATGTTATTTACATGAGCAGACCAAGAAATTGTTTGAATGAATTTCGCTGAAAAACAGGCTGTATCAGAAATGAAAACCCTTTGATGTACCTCTTGGGAAGTCCATTTATAGCACTTCCACATGAAAAAGCCCAGTGTCAAAAGGATTCCTGAAAACAAGGGTGCGATTGGCCCCATGCAAAATACAAAAGCAAGCACAGGTTCCCCTGATAGTCCCCTAGCTTCACTTTCTGGGGCTTCTGCCCACTTTTTAGGGAATCCTATCTCACCCCTAACTAGCCATACTACTCTCTTGCTATCTTGTTCCCTGCCCTATCAGTGAGGATTTAGTTCTTATAAATTGATTTCTAAAATGAAATAATCACTTCACGTCACCCCTCAAAGACATAATATTGAAATAATGGAGACAGTGCCTCCCCCAGAGTAATATAGTGTAAGCAGTGAAACATTGGGGCTAGGACAGAGTGTTGAGCAAACACACATATATAGATCTGGGTCTTAAGATCTTGAGATACTTTTGAGGGGGACCTACTCCCATTGACTGGGTGTCTTAGAAATATCCAGGTCGAAACCAGAACATAGGACACTGTTCTTTCTACCAAATTGGAAGCAGATAAGATCAGAGTCATGCTTAAATATCCATTCTTTTCCCATAATAAATTATTGTCAGGTGGGAATATTCTTGAGCCAATTGTCAAAACGCATATTTATTGAATCCAGGTAATAGCGAAATTGCTTTTTGTTTCATTTAAATATATCTTGGTTTGTCATTCTAGCCAGAAAATGACTGAGTAATATCAAATAACTAAATTTTAACTGGAACATATGTAGACAACCCCTACTGGCATTCTATAGGCAAAACTATCTTACTTTTAGAGTTGAATAAGATGCTAAACTAATAAACATTTTTAGGGAAAGAAATGTTGATTTTCTCTTCATCCTCTGTGTTGCAATTATGTCTAGGAATTGAATTTCTTCCCAAATGACACTGAGACATGCTATTAAGTGGTCTTATTATAAGCAAAGCCTCCTCTCCGAGGGAAAAAGAAAAGATAAAATGAACCGTTTATACCATACAAGAATCTAAAATCTTTCACTTTCTATTAAATTTTATGTAGTAGCTACTTTCTATTCTTTTTGCCTTAATTCACTTTATTTTTGTTCTTGTTTAATGTGACTTAATCAGTAACATACGATTGGATAAATGTAGCTAAGAAACCTATAGATTTGTATGTTTTCTGGTCACAAACACTCATTTTAAAAAATAACAGTCTAATATAACCTGCTAATCCTTTTCTTTTCAAAGAGGGCGAGTTTCTGAGGACGAAAGCATGGTAATTCGTAGCTAGTTATTCCAAAAGGAACATCAATGGCAAATGCCATGTTAAACAAATGAAATACAGTAAATTAAATGTAACTACTTTCTCTAACACTTTATGCCTCTATCCGTTAATTTTGAAACAGGCACCATAGTGAGTACAAAGTCATATTATGCAGATGTACTACATTTATTTATTTTTCTTTATGAAAAAAATATATAAAACTTTATAGCCTGCCCCACTTCTACATTAGGAATAACTTGAAAAGCTTTTCTCTGTGGAACTTCTCCAGTCTCCTAGGTCTCTCCTCACATTTCCTCCCCTCCCCCCCCCCGCCCCCTGCACCCCACTCAGTGTTTCAGACCTGCTCTGAGCCCTGGAAACAAGAGTCAGGGAGGTGGCATCCTTTCCTCTGCCCTTCTTTATAGCTTTGACCCATCTCCTCCACATCTTCTAATATATTATTCTGTCAATTATGCCCTTCTTCGATATCTTCAGCACCTCACTGGCTCTTTCCCCTCAGCCCTTATATATAAACAAAATGATAAATCTCTTTTTCCTTGAGAAAAAAACCCCACAAACGTCTCTAATCTTTCTCCTCTGGTAGGGATTATGCATCTCCTCCTCACCACTAATTTCCTGCGTCTACCTTCGGTTAGCTACTCACTACTCCCACTCTCTCCCCTCCCATTCAATTCCCTCCTCATCCTTTGTCCTCAGTTTTCTGTGCAATCTACCTGCTAACAGTGAGCAAGCAGAACGAGCTTCTCAAGGCCAAATTCAAGGCTCCTTTCACCCTCACATAACTTGACCTCTCACAGTCTGAGTTATTGCCTACCAAGCCATCCTTTACTTTTCAAAACTCTCTTTCCTGTTTTTTTCCGGTTCTTCTAAATTTCTGATCACACCCTGCTACACCCCTCTCCATGCCCATTCCCACAAACATTGTTCCTTAAGGTTCTGTCTTTTGTCTTCTTTTCCTTTCCAGAAATTCTCCTCCTAACTCTGCCCATTTCATTTCTGTCGCGTTCACTGATCCCCCTTCCTATACCCACCTTGGAAAATCTGTTGCTTCTCAAGATTCCTTCCATGGACCTCTTGGCTTCCTCATCTATAGAATGGCATCAGTAAGAACAACTACACATTAAATTGTTAGATGACGAAATTCATTGGTTCATGTAAAGCAGGTAGCATGGTACATGCCACAATATCAATAATCATTGGCTATTGTTCTTATAGTCCCTTTCTATACACTTCCCTCTAAGTGGTCACAAGTATAACTAATGACTACTCCAGTACCTCCCAACTCTCTACCAGATTCTACAATCCCTCTACTTACTGTTATGCTAAGAGCTGTTCTCTCTTCATCTATACAACAAACCTTAATAAATGGTGACGGAAGGAGACTAGACTTCAGGTGATAAGCACACAACAGAATATACAGAGGTCATATTATAAAGTTGTACATGTGAAATGTATATGATGTTATTAACCAATGTTGCCCCAATAAAATACTTGTATGCTAACTATACTCAAATACAAATAAGTAAGTAAAAGACTATAAAAGTTGGACAAGCTAGAAAAAAAAGTCTTTGAGATGAAGTCGCTCACACTCTCTTGGGGAAGCTAGACAAGTAAACTTAGGTATTAAATTATGTGGTTGTGGCAAATGAGAGGATCTATGGATGTGAAATCAAGGCAGGCCCCTCTTTACCAAAAACTGAAAATCTAGCAATTTTCTTCTACTCTCTGCTATCAGGAGTCTAAGAAAGGGGCTCAATGCAGGGGCAGAAGAGAAATCCAGTCCTGAGATACCGCTGTTTAAATAACCTTTGAAACCCATCCACTCTCTCCATTCCACTGCTTCATGTCAGTAACCCTTCTTCTACACTATTTGTCCATTGTGTCATCTTTCTAACATACAAATCTAAGGCGTTTTCTCTTTTAACTAGTCAAGTAGTGGATCCCCACCAACCATAATTTTTTAAAAAAATATTACATTTGTAGATGGCAGAGAAAAACTAATTTTATGTCTCTAGTTTCATCTGACCTACACTTGATCTACACTCCAGACAAAAGGAATTGCATTTCTGGAAACACAAACAGTCCATTACTTCTCAGTGCCTTTGCATATACTTTTTTCCTCTGCCTGGTGAGTCTCTCGGTTCTCAGGAGGACCAAGGGTGGCCTGGCCATTATGGAAACCAAATTGGCTACTGGCAGGGGTGAGGTGTTTCAGGAATCAAATGAGGACTAACAGAAAGCTAACAGAAAGCCAGGACATAGTGTACATATGCAGGATCAAGCCTGGCACCAAAGCCAGGAAAAGGTGGTGAGAAAATTGCATCCTGGCCATGATAAGGTTCAGAAGTGGTGATGGATTCCAGGGTAACTGGCAAGAATACTCATGGGTGTTGACAGCTTATCTTTTTCAAATTAGCTATTATCTGATATGTGCATGAATTAAATGGTCTTATAAAAATAGCAGGAAAGCATTCAATGATAGACATTTAACTTCTGTCTGGGGAAATTTTGCTAGTCTTTTATATATCGTCCTATACCTCCCTTTTTTGTGAATACTTTCGTAAATGCTCCCCATTGTTCTAGGCAGAGTTTATTCTCTCCTAGGCACTTTATTCTCTGCAGACCCATAGTTCTTTTAGTTCTTATTGCATAATTGTTCATTAGTTTCATGTTTATCTTCTCGATTTGACTATGAATCTCCAAAAAAACACACTCCATATTGTTCATGATACATACTCCATAAATCTTTGAGGAAGGGATAGTGAATAAGCATATAAACAAATATCATTCTTCCTCCCCGTGAAAAGGGTTAATACTGAGTACATGTTGGCATAGATCTTTTTCCATGAAAATCTCTTCCGTAGTTGAAAGAATTAAGATGCCTAGTTTGGGGTTGAATGTGTGATATAAGTCTATCTTCATGCTCTGTCATATCAGCTATATCTTAAGAGTGTCAGCATATCTTCCTCCTCCAGATACCATAAAGATAAACAAGATTTCTAAGTGAGTCATTCCCTTGCTTAAAAATTATAAAGCTTTCACGGTGATGACATCATGAGGTATGTAAATGTAGCATCACTATATTGTATACCTGAAACTAACATAATATTGTATGTCAGCTATACTTTAACAGAAATGTAAAATTACAAAGCTTTCTTTTTCATCATTAAAAATAACAATGTATAGAAAATACAGGTTTAAGTCCAAGGTAAATGGCTTAAGTTAACTAACTCTTGAGTGAGTTTGTTGTGGTATAGTTTTTTATTTTCCCCTTCTCACAAATTTGTGAACCTCCAAAGACTCTTTAGTTCTTGGTTGCAAATCTACAATCACTTCTCAGCCTTTCACACATGCTTTGGGTATTCATTTGCTGATCTTGATGGTGTCGTGCAAAACAACTGTGCTAAATTAGACTCAACTCTTCCACAGAACTTCAGTAGGGAATTGTAATACATCTGCATTAAATGACGTTGGGACTAAATTGGGCCATCCTGAGATACCTGTCTTTTTTCTTTTAAATTATAAGCAACAGCAACAAACTGTTAGGGAAATGTCCTCTCAATTCCCTCAACTAGGCAGTTAGCAGATTTCCACTATATGGCTTCATGTTCATTAACATTCATGCAGTTGTCTGTAACCTCATCTGTTTCAATGTTTGCCTTGGATTTGCCTTGCTGAAATATTTGCCTCCTTTTTTTCCTTCCTGCTTCTTCTAGCACTCTGGCTGTTCCTTCTGCTTTTAGCATAATATTTTCAGAAGACAATGACTAAAAACTTATTTATAAATACAATTCACAGATAATTTTTTTCTAAAAAGATATATACATACAGGGCCACTTTTCACTAATCAGGAAAATTTTGCGAAAAATACACTTATTGTAGTCAGTGTCTCCCCCAATCTCTCAGTTTTATTTCAAAAGGGAAGAAACAGTTGTCAATAGCTGTACTTTCTGTTTGTTTGTTTCTTAATGAAAATTCTTCTCTCTGAATCTAACTATAATCTGAGTGATTAATCAGTAGAATATGGGCTTTAGGCAGTTTTTTTATTCTATTAAAGATGATAGGTTTGCACAGAAATATCCACACCATCTTATTTGGTTTCCCTTGTGATTAAATTGCACAAATTTCTGAGAGCTTACACATACTGAATTGGGGTCACAAGGCAAAAGTGTGGCTGTCTTTGCCTGAGAACATTTGGCTGACCCACATATGTATGTACTGATGCCCTTGGTTTCATCATTATAATGTTCTAAATAGATGAATAGATATCATAGAGTACCGTAGACCTAAAACATTTTATTCTGACATTTTGTCTTTTTCATCTTTGTAATTATACAGATTGTCTAACACATAATAGATGCACAATTATTTTTGTTGGAAGAAAGGAAGGAAAGAAGGGAGGGAAGAAAGGAAGGAGTGAAGGTTGGAAAGAAAAGAAAGGAGGAAGAGAAGAAAGAAGGAATTCAAGTGAGGTGAGAGGAGGGAAAAGGAAAGAATCTCTGGTTTTCCTTCTACCATATTACCTTATTATTTCTGGGGGTCACCAGAGAATTCCCCGCAAATACCTCTGGATTAGTAATGACCCAGATTTCCTTCAGACTCTCCCACATGAAGATGAAGATGCTTCAGGAAGCCTTACCATGAGTGTTGCTGCTAGGACCTATGGCTTATGCTTCTTGTTCACAGTTAAGGATTTACACTATGTCTAAACAACACTTGCTGCGATCTGTGGTGAGAAGCAAGGAAGACCTATTCGCCTACATCAGGGTTGTCAACAGTGGCACTATTGACATTTTGGACCAGGTGATTCTTTGTTGGTGAGGGAGGCTGTCTTGTGCATTGCCGATGTTTAGCAATATCCCTGGCCTCTACTCACTACATGCCAGTCACAAACCCCTCGGCCAGTCATGACAATCAAAATGACTCCAGACATTGCCAGATGCCCCCCCCCAGGGGGGGCGGGGTGAGAATTGCCTCCAGTTGAAAACCACTGCATATGTATATACATTTATCTTATACAATAGCCATCACATGCCAGAGATTTTCCAAAGAGGTGGGAAACCACTCTTTAAATCCCACCCCCACACACACTCCAAGAGTTAAGCACAGATCACTTTGGGCTCACTGACAGATCAACCTCAAGGGAGACTTTGTAATGGAACCTAATTCTACCCTCCACCCTCCCCCAACTCCCCAAATCCCTCCACATTCATAGCTTTGGGTTGCTCTGCCTACTTCCAGTCATCCACATCCGAGAGTGACATCTAATCAACCCATCCACACATAGTTTGAATTCGATTTTGGGAGTGTCAATAAACAGACAAAGTACATTAATCAGATGTGTGTTACTTCCCTGATAATAGAGTTATATTTTAGGCCTCATTGTTGGTGATTCTGCCTAATGGAGTTTATAGTATGTCTGCTCATAAACAGTATGACTGTATATAAGGATTCATGATAAAATATTCATGAGGCAGAATGGGAGCTATGTGTCGAGGTTAAGAGTTTAGGCTCTGAATTTGGACCTTCTGGGTTAGAATCCTAGCTCTGCACTTACTACATTTCTGTAATTCTGGGCAAATAACTGCTCTCTGCCCCAGTCATGGCCATCTGTGAAATGAGCATAATAGTACCTCTTGCATGGAACTGTTATAAAGTTTAAATAAGAGTCTACCTGGGAAATAATTTAGAAGAATATTTAATATATGTTAACTATTTGTCCTATATCAATGATAACAGTACATCTTACACCAGTACTTTCCTATACACAAATATACAATATAACATGAACCTACAACAACCAAAAAACATCACTTTATTGTAACTAACATATTTTATTGTAGTCATTAAGTTTGCTGTTAAATAGAATGTCATATTACATATTGCTTGATTTTGGTACACTAGTGAATATTTACACTAGCATTCATGATTTGCTTTAATTTCCATGTCAATCAGTAAATGCTTAAATAGCATTCAAAGCCATTCTTCAAATCTGTTTTGAAGAGGAAAATATTTGGGTTTTTTTGTTGTTGTCATAATTAACACTAACTTTAGGCTCTACTATCAGTGGTCACCTCAGTGGCTTTAATTCTCCTGGTACATATTATTTCACCCACTGACACTTTGCTCCTCATATTTATTCAATGTTTCAAAAAGAAATCTATATGTACAAGAGCATATATATATAATAGCACAAAAAAGAAACCAATAGTTCTTGATGATTTGTAGATTATGATGGGCAAACTTAAGAGGAAGAGAGAACAACGTTATGGAAAAAATTCCAGGATGACTCTAGATTTCTATAATGTATATAAAACAGGAAATTCAGAAAAAGGAAGTCTTCTGGAGAAAAGATGGTAAATTCAATTAGACGTGTGTGGAGGGAAAAGAGGAGTTGAGTGGGAGCCTGGGCTACACTGACCTGGGCTCACCTTTAAGAGTAAGAGCATTCTCCATATAATGTTACAGGAGACAAATGAAAATCTGCAAAGCAATCCAAACTTAACTAAAACTTTTGGAAGCCCAGAGAAAATATCTGGATAGTTTTGATACGACACAAATAAGTCCCTAGTAACAATCTGGATTGATTGTTAAAAAAAGGTACATAGTTAATTTACTACAATATCATTTAAATGAAAAGGACTAATGGTATTATTGCTCATGCAAAACTAGAAGAGGTTACCATCACATCTTTAAATAGTTTCATTTCTAAATATCACCATCACTTATCTACAAAAAGCAATAAGAAAAATGGTATTTATGGTTTTCAAAGGCTTGAGCTATTAGCGCCTTCATTTAATAAATGAGGGAACTGAATCTCAACAGACTTAAATAACGTGTCTGAGGACATAGGTTCAATAATTGGCAAAGCAGGAAGTAAAAGAGGAATTGTAAATTCAACTTCAATGTTGACCCATATGATTTCATATCCATTCATTTTGGGTAGACATTTAATAAATATTTGTATAAAAAGTGAAGAAGTTAACCTCTCTGTCCATTACATCAGAGCAGATTTAATCTCAAGGAACACGCTTCTCTCGTCAGAAGGGTGTCAAAATATTACTTTTATCAGAAACTTTTGTAATGGGATATTTAACAAATGGCAAAGGGCTTCTTCTCCATCAAAATCACAAAATGGTGGCTAAGCAGGAATAGTGGATAATGTTACCTGTGGTCTAACATAAGCTCAAAAGAGAAGAAAAGGGCGTGCACTGCTGTGCCTGTCCTCCTATGAACAACAGCTCTTTTGAGTTTTATCATCGACGATTCCTAGGAGGTACATGGGGAAATAAAAGTGGCACTATTTTTCTTTTACTGAAAAGAAAACAAAAATCAGAAGGGGATTTACCTAAAAAATCACAAGGGTAGTCCATTAAGGAACCAATAGAACTCAATTGCTTTTGGCTGTCCTTTCCAACAGGTCATGTTACCACCTATTAGATAAGTGTGAACAATTAAACTGGAGAATGGCTCAAAAGCAAATGAAATCTCCTTTAATTTGCTGCTCTAACTATTAGAAACAACAACAAACAAAGCATGTTGGACTTCACTATAATGTGACTCACTGTGGTGCAGAATTTAATACGCTTAAGTTCATCTTTAGAATTAACTTCAGGAGTTGTCCACTAGAATTCTTAAGAAGCTGCTCATAACATGAATTTGACTCAACTTTGAGATTAAGCCCACGAAAAATGTCAAAGAAAGAAATAACAGCTTTTCAAAGAAGCTGGTAATCAATAGTTTACTCCTGCTAATTGTTCTAAACTTGTATACAGAACTCAAAGATTTTGTCATTGCCCATCTAATGATATTATCTAATATCTAATAATCTCATACATCATTTACAGATGTAGTCACATCTGTAAAATGGAATGATATTCTGCCTCATAGGCTTATTATAAGTATTCAATGAGCCAATACTTTAAAGCACTTAAAATATAAGTGTTTGTTAAATTTTAAAAATAAAACAAATAGTTTATTTTCTTCCATGTTGCGCGTTTAGTGGAACGCTAACTATAAAATTTGCCTTTTTGCAGACTTAGACTATTATTTAACAACTGAAAGTTAAAAGAAAACATTGAGACAGAAAGGTATTTTTAACATAGGTCACTTAGGGAGTTGATCATATGAAAAAGAAAAGCTTTCCTGTGCTGAAGGGATTTTTCTTTCTTTTTTTTTTTTTGACACAAAGGTAGAAGAAACAGTTTTCTCTATAAATTTCCAGAAATGTAAAGGGACATAATGAGTAATTAACTGGAATTCCTAATTAAGTGCATACAGAGCAGTGGATTCCTTTTCATTTACTTTATCATCCAGTAGCATTTCCAAGAAATGACACCCTCTTATACAAGGGTCTAAAACACAATGGGATTTATAGATGATGTAATACAGAATTGTACACCTGAAATCTATGTAATTTTACTAACAATTGTCACCTCAATAAATTTAATTAAATAAATAAATAAATAAATAAAATGCAAATTAATTGTAAATCTGATGGCCTTGAATCTGAGTAGAAAGTGACACAAAAGTTTGAAGTTTCCTTGAATGTCTCTGAGGATTTAAAGGTATAGAAGTATTGAATGTATATAAATAGTACAAGCAGGTTGCTGGATCCAGTTTTCCTAAATTAGAAATTGACAGGACAAACCCAAGAAGTAGCCCTTGGCGCTAGTTGATATTCAAGGAGTATGGTGAGCTAAGCAGGCAGGACTGAGAGCTGAAAAAAATTACTAGACCTACTGAATGCATTCAGATAAGGAAATAAGAGTAAAAAGCAAGGCTTGCTACTTTAAAACATTGAGATCTCAGTGTCTTAGTCTGTTTGGGCTGCTGTTACAAAATACCACAGACTGGGTGGCTCATAAACAACAGAAATGTATTTCTCACAGTTCTGGAGGCTGGAAGTCTGAGGCCAAGGCACCAGCATGGTCAGGTGAGGCCCTCTTCTGGATCACAGACTTCTCACTGTGTCCTCACATGAGGGAAGGGACAAGGGATCTCTGGGATCTCTTTTGTATGGACACTGATACATAAGGCTCCACTCTCATGGCCTAAGCATCTCCCAAGGGACCTGCCTCCTAATACATCATCGTTGGGGGTTAAGATTTCAGTATATGAACCTGGCAAGGACACAGATACTGAAATTAGAGCACTCTGTCTAAAGTAAAGTGTTAAACTATGGCACTAAGCTTCTTTTGAGTTCTACTAAAGGGCTGAACCATGCTACGAAAAGATTGTCCTAAATATACAGGGCTGGTACCCTGCCAATTATATTACTTTGTGAACAGAAAAAAAAAAAAAGTAGTATCAGAAAAGGAACATAACTAAGTTACCCAGAGTAAAAAGCAAGTAGAACTGCTTCCATTTATAGTTTCATTTCATTTCTAACCAACAGTTACATTCATCAAATTAGGGATCTGAAAAAGCTACTTGAAAGTTACAAATTGACACTTTCCTAATTCCATTTGCATCAAGGTGATATCATGCCCATGAACCTCACAGCTTTGGCATGAAACAGTCCCAATTAATAGATGCAGTTGGAGCCCAAAGCCAATGTTGATCTAGGAACAGTTTAAAATACCATCCCCACAGAAAATTCGAAGACACGGCATGAAAATCATTAAAATGTAGTGGGAGATAGTTCAGATTTTGAATTCGCACTAACAGTGATCCAAACACTGACTCTTATTTAGTTGCTTGTAACTGGGAATAATATCTTTGAACATGCTTAGCCAAATTTCCTCCACTGTAAAATTAGTATAGTTATATCAACCACATAACTTTGTGTAGAATGAGACAGTTTACGTGAAGCATTTATAAGGTGAACATTCAACAAATGGAAGCTATTTTTATTGACCTAAAAAAGGGAAAAACCTAGTTTCCATTAACCATATTAGTCTCATCACAATGTGTATGAAATGATGAAAGTATTTCACAAGTTCTGTTGAAATGAAATAAAAGCACTTCTCCTCTTTAATTAAAGCGAGATGAGATGAAGCCCTAGATTAAGGAATCCCACCACCAGATATCTGTATTTAATACCTGTAAATACTTCCAGTACAAATTTCTCTGTTACCATCTCTGCTGAATATGTTATTACAAAGCAATAACTTCACTGTCGTTTAAAAGTCCTTTTGAGTTGCTTTTATCTTATCATCTTTATTACAAGGCACATCCCATCTTATGAGGACAGTTAGCTTTAAGTTCAAGAAGCAATGATTTGCCTTTGACCTTTTATCCCATGAGTTGTCTAGTTAAGGTCAGGTTAACCAGCTTTCTGGAAAGACCAGAGGACTGGTGAGTGGGCTCTTCTCTTTGGCTGAAGTAATAATCTCTGTTTAAATACTGAAAGTACCCTGCCATAGGAAAATTCAAATATACACCCAATGACCCAGTATCTTGAAGTTCAGCTGGCACGATGAAGCAACTTCATTTTGTTATTTTGCTATTTTTAAGGTGAGTAGCTAGACTGCAAACTATTTTTTTTTTTTTTTTTTGAAATTGAATTAGGGATATAATTTCTACGTATGATCTTGGCTTAATTAGACCACTGTCCATAACAGTGGTTTAATTTAGAGTCCACAGAAATAGCTTTTACAGCACAACTGTACAATTTCTCCAAGGCAAATTGTGGAACCTGGAATAAATTTTAAATTGCATATAATTTATCTGACCTAACCTTTTTATTGTCAAAATAAAATTCTTCATGATTTTGGCTCTCCACATTTCCATCCATGCTATCTTAGGTATATTTGATACATAAGATGGACAGAAAGCTAAACAAGGGGCAATGGATTAAAAGTATTACCCTCTGTTCCTCTGTATTTCTTTCTAATTAAGAAGTATGTTAATTGAAATTAGAGTGACACAGACCTTGTGCAGAAATCTCCTGAGTATTGTAATTGGTTTGTGGAGCTGTCGCCCCAGGGTCACTCACTGCAGTATTCCTGCCTGGATTGGGAGTGACTGAAAATCCTCACCTAAAAAGCAACCTCGAGCTTATAAAATAGGATTGCCAGTGGCAAAGCAAATATATCCACATCCAAATTAGATTTTCTTTAAACATTTACGGAGAAAGTATTTGAGATCAGACACCTTT
The DNA here is from genome assembly GCF_057876585.1 of Rhinolophus sinicus. Lineage (NCBI taxonomy): Eukaryota > Metazoa > Chordata > Mammalia > Chiroptera > Rhinolophidae > Rhinolophus > Rhinolophus sinicus. The sequence goes on from NC_142503.1 coordinate 20,314,513, forward strand.
ACTAATCAGCTCACCTCAGTGGTTCTTTCCCCATGCAATTTCCCTTAACTCAGTTTGATCACATCTAGACTTTTTAAAGGCTTTACATCACCTACAGAACAAAGCAGAATATTTCAAGAGTTTGGCACCAGCCTCCATCTTTTTATTCCTCTATTTACAGGCACAGTATATTTCACCCAAACTCTGTGCCCATGCCTGCATGTCCCCATGCGTTCCTCAACCAAATAGGTATGTTCTCATTGTTACGTTCACTGCACAAGTTTTCCACTTTCTCCTTTTCTCTGGAATAACATGCCTAACAAATCCGACCAAACTTCTCCTACAAGACCCAGCCTAAATACGGTGTCCTCCAATTAATCCTTTATTGTTCCTCTTGGATGAAAATCTAAACCTCAAATTTAACATACATTTGTCTTGGTTTGATAATATCAAAATCCCTGATAAAGTCATTCTTTTATCTTAAGCCTAATTTAAAGCAGTGGATATCAATTTACTTGAAGCAAGGCAGAATGTTAGGAATTAAAGTTCTAAAAATATATGATATAATCCTTACCCTCACAGATTCTATAAGTAAGACATACTCAAACAAATTAATATGAAAAAAATAAAATATGTAGATTCCAACAGGGTATACAAATGAAGTTATGATGGTTTTAAAGTAGGGTATCTTAGTCTGTTTGAGCTGCTATAACAAAATACCAGAGACTGGGTGGCTTATAAACAACAAACATTGACTGCCCACAGTTCTGGAGGCTAGGGAGTCGAAGAAGATGGCACAGGCAGATTTGGTGTCTGGTGAGAACTTGTTTCCTAGTTCATAGACTGCAACCTTTTTCCTCTCTAAGGTTTCTTTTATAAGGGCACTAATCCCCTTAATATTGTCTCCACCCTCATGACCAAGGTACTTCCCAAAGGCCCCACCTCCTAACACCATCACAGTGAACAAGATTTCAACATGTGAACTTTGGGGGGCACACAAACATTCAGTCCATTACAAATACCTTCCTTGAGAATGTGTGGAATTCAAAATAGAATTTGGGAAACAGGGACAATGAGTCTAACTAGAGATTGGGGCAGAGAATTCCATGCAGAAAACAACATAAGCAAAGACATTAAGGCAAGACATTTTCCAGGGTTATTCCAGTTTGCCAAAAATACAAGATGCAAACGGCTAATAATCACAATACTAATACCTAGTGTCTTTTGAGCAATTCCCATATGCTGGATATTGCTATAAATTTCCGTGGGTCGGCTGGATGGCTTAGTTGGTTAGAGTGCAAGTTCTGAACAACAGGGTTGCCGGTTCGATTCCCACATGGTCCAGTGAGCTGCGCCCTCCACAGCTAGAATGAAGACAACGAGCTTCTACTGAGCTTCCGGAGGGGCAGCTGGATTGCTCAGTGGTTAGAGTGCGAGCTCTCAACAGCAAGGTTGCCAGTTTGACCCCTGCATGGGATGGTGGGCTGCACCCCCTGCAACCAAAGATTGGAAACAGCAACTGGACTTGGAGCTGAGGTGCGCCCTTCACAACTAGATTGAAGGACAATGACTTGGAGTTAATGGGCCTTGGAGAAATACACTATTCCCCAATACTCCCCAATAAAAATAAAAAAAAATTAAAAAATAAAAAGAAATTCCCATGTCTTAAATTCATGTAATTTTTATAACAGCCATATGAGTTGAAGACTATATTTCCTTTTAATAGATGGGGAAAATGAGGCATGGTGGGTAAAAATAAGAATTACAATTTAGAAGAGAAGTTGAAATCAGGTTGCCCTTTGTGTGGAGGAGGTAATGCCTAATCCTATCTGTAGAGAAATGGAATACATTACCAAGAGGAAGATGTAGATGGTGGAGGATACAATTGATGGAGAGTAAACACCACGAAAAAGGCCTGGGAAGCATGTGTGCTGGGGCAGTGGTGGGGGAGAATTGCCAGAAGCTTAGTTTTGTTGGAGAGTGCCATGTGAATAGGTTGGACAACTGGACAAACAGCATGAGAAGCCTATGTGACAGGATGCGGGCCTTTCTTCTCTACTGAGTCTTGAGGGTTTTGGAACAGAGGGGTGATGGACAGATTTCTGTTTTAGATAAGTCACCGTTCCAGCTAGGCGGAGGGTGGGTGTAAAGAGAATTAGAGTACAGGCAGGAGATCAGATAGGAGGCCATTGGCCTTAGTGTCCCAGGAAAATATGATGAGACAAACCTAAAATAGTGCTTGTAGGTAAGGAGAGCAGGGGAGATGTCGCAGATTGTATTATCCAATAGTGGCTGCCACACCTCCCATCCCACAACTCTAAGTCCCAATGTGACTTGGAGACTCCTCCCATCTACAGGCAGGCTCAATATTTCCTCCCTTTGTAACTACAGAGAAGTGACACTATGTGACTTCTGAGGTTCGGTCACACAATGTGATAAACCTTCCACCTGGTCCACTTAGGCTATTTGTTCTTAGAACCCAGCTGCCATCCCGTGAGGAAGCCCAAACTAGCCCCTCCGGGAGAGTCACGTGGAAAGGCCACATATAAATGCCAGCTGACAGCCCAACTGAGGTCCCAACCATGATACGCCATCAACTGCCAGGCATGTGAGTCAAGACTCCAAACCTCATTTTTGGAATCTTCTCAGCTGAGGCCCAGATACCATGAAGAGGGATTAGCAGTCCTACTGTTGTTATTTGAAGACCACTGTGTTTTAGGATGGTTTCTTACTGGAACAGGCGGGAATTAATAAATATTAGAAAATACAGTCAAAAGGATTTGATGGTTTCTGAAGACTATAACTTGACTAGCTGAAGGCTCTATAGTTGGTAGAAAACTGGGCCCAAGAAAAGTAAGGGATTAAAAATGGATATCTTCAAGTGTTTATCAAGGTGAATTCCTAATATAATGTCCCAAAGAGAACTTTGAGTAATTTGGTCTCTCTTTAAAATATAAGATGTCATATTTGAAAAGATTTATATCTGTGGTAACAAATTCCATTCTAATCTAAGCAAGTTGCTGGCATGTTGAAAAGCAACATTCTGGAAATTACCATCTCAGGCAGGTAACACAATTTCTTCTTTAGGAAACTACAAATGTTTGAAAATATTTGGAATTTAATTAGGGGCAATTTAAAGAAAGATTATGTCTTGCTTTGTTTTTCTCTTTTTTCATGACTTCTATTTATTATGTATTTATATGTCATGTTTCCAAATAATCTGTCCAAACGTGCTGTAGCCAGACTTCTGTAACATATGTCTCAGTAGGAACATGGCTTGATACCTGGCAGATTTTGAAAATTTATTCCTTAGGATGACAATCTTAAACAAACAGTCCCAACTGCTAAAACTGCTAAAGAAAGGGACATTTTTTTTAAAAAACAAGGGATTTCATAAATCTTTACTTATTGTCAATATATTTAAGGGGTTTTGGTGGGAAGGGGGATTCAGTTCTGCTAGATGATTTCTCGTCTTTCATCAAAAGGTAGCACTGTTTTTTCCTTAAGGAAATTAGAACAATGAAGGCATATTTTCTCCTCAGGGCCAAACTGCCTTCATGTGATAGCCAGGACATGACAAAGAACTTACTGAAGAAGCACTCAGAATTGTCCCTGCACAATTAATCTAATTCAAACCCAATGTAAAAAGAAACACGGCGAGGAGCTTATGGTACAGCTCCATGACACGTCACTTGACTGTTTGATTCCTTACATGTCATCCCCCCCAGGTCCCCAAGTGTGGCTTCTGTGATTGATTGTTAAAGCTGCATTTAGTAATCAGTGATTGCCAATAATTATTGAGTAACAAAATGAATACATAATCAGCAAACACAAATGATATTACACTTGTTCACTTTAGTAAGCCTCCTGAGAATGTGATATTGAAAAAGAAGAAGGAATTACAGAAAATCAAACGTTTCTTTCTCTGATATCTTCACAGTCTCTCTGCCTCACTGTCCCAGACTTCCCCCTTCTCTAAAACTATTTCTAAACAAATTCCCTGGCATTTAGGGATTAAATTAATAAGTAATGTTCAAAGATATGTACTCATACAAATGATTAAACTGGTAAATCCATATAAAAACAATAAGGGCATTAAATATCATATCTAAAATAAAAAACTGATTAATCATATATACTTTTATATAGGAAACCCAATATGTACATACTGCGTGTGTGTGTGTGTGTGTGTGTGTGTGTGTGGACCTACCTACTAGTTTTTTTTAATATATGACAACGGTGTGGGATACCGTAGTTTCTATCTGCATGCTTACTTAAAACCTTCAGCAGCACAATTTTTGAAAGTAATTGATGGCCAATATTGTATAATGTAACAGGAAACACTTCTTTGTTGCTAAGCTAAGTGGACAATTTCAGGCATACATATTCATAAGGCTTTGGAATGTTTCCAATAAATGCTGCGTCCTGTAGGAAGAAGAATGGGGTTGCATTAAGCATATTTTGGTAATTGGTAATGCAACCTCCCAGCTCCCTTGGGTATGCAAATCTTAAGGGATCATCTTCTAAACCATGATGATTTCACAAGCTCTAATGCACTGGTTTTACATAATTAAATTTTAAAGTAAATTTAATGAAATGCTCAAGAATCTCAGAAAATAGGTGTTATACTGCAAATAACGTAGCAAAAAATAAACTTTCTCATGCTTCTTCTTTCTTCTTACAGCAAGATTTAATGTGTACTTAAAGCAAATACACAGACAGTTCCATAGAAAGTGACCTCTCGGGTAAATAAAACAAGAAAGAAAGGAAGAAAGAAAGAAATGTCAAGAAAAAATAAAGTGTATTAGCTTCCTCAAACACAATTGAAACCATAGTTTACATTGGGGAAACAGTTGAAACCACAGCTTACTTTGGGGGCTTTTATACATAAATCGATTTAATCTGATATTCCTTCTTTCCTTCTGGAAGAGAAAACAATTGGAACTATAGTTTAAACTCTTACAAATGATGAGAAGTTCAAGTGGTTTCACAAAACCGTCTTGATAGTTCAATCAAATTACGTGAAATAAAAACGTTTTCGGAGAACTTCATATTAAAGTCCTAAGTTAAGAACTGCATTTTTATGGCATTCATTCATTCAATACTTTGCTAAGCAAAGGTTACAAAACCGGATAATGACTCTCAGCATTATAATGGAACAGTGTTATTTGAGGGAATGCAAATGAGAGGACTTCCATTCCTGCCCTTGAAGAAAACTCTTTGATAAGCTTAGACACAGAGCAAGGATCAGTGGTTGTCCTCCAGTATTCCCACTGCCCACGTTGTTAGCCAAAGATTAACTAAAATGAGGAGATAGTGCTAAGCTTTGTCCAAAATTTTCAAAATGTATACTAAGAGCAAATTAAATACCTTCGGGTATGACCTGGATTTAGTGGCTTGCTTACAAAGGATAGAGGACAGAGATGTGTGTTACTTTCCTAGGACTTTCGTAACGAACTGTCATAAATTGAATGGCTTAAGACAATAGAAATTTAGTGTCTCATAGTTTTGGGGTCTAGAAGTCTGAAATCAAGGTGTCAGCAGGGCCGTGCTGCCTCTGGAATTTTGTTGGGGCGAATGCTTCCTCTCCTCTTCCTAGCTTCTGGGGTAGCTGTTAATCCTTGGCAGCTGCATCACTCCACTCTTTGCCTCTGTTGTCACATGACATTTACCTTGTGTGTCTCTGTGTGTTCACTTATGTTTTTTATGATATTTTTCCTCTTTTTATGAGGCTACCTGTCATATTGAATGAGGGTCCATCCTGATGACCTCATCTTAACTTGATTAAACCTGCAAAGATCCTGTTTTCAAACAAGGGACTAGGATTTCAACATGTCTTTTTTAGAAGACACAATTCAACCCATAGCAAGCAGGAATTTTTCAGTGAAGAAATCTAGCAAACACAACTTTAACCAACTGATTAATGTTAATATCACTAGTGGTAGGTGATGTTGGTATTGACAATATTTAGAAACACCCTATGCCAAAATAGGGCATCTTAGCATGCATATTGGATAATTCAGGCTAAAGGAATTCGAGAAATGGCAAGTGCAGAAAGGATTCTTAGCTCTTCCCTAAGCAAGTCCCAAAACCCTTATGTGATACCATGTTTCCCCAAAAATAAGACCTAGCCGGACAATCAATTCTAATGCGTCTTTTAGAACAAAAATTAATATAATACCCAGTATTATATTATATTATATTATATTATATTATATTATATTATATTATATTATTATATTATAAAGACCCAGTCTTATATTACAGTAAAATAAGACCAGGCCGTATATTAATTTTTGCTCCAAAAGACACAGTAGGGCTAATGGTCCAGCTAGGTCATATTTTGGGGAAAACATGGTAGGTACCTTCTCTATACTCAGAGAAAAAGCAGTAAGTACCCTTATCTACAAAGATGGAGGGATGCCAGGAGGAATCTGAATGACTAGGCCTTGCTCAGTTTCCCCCAGTTTACTACACTTAGCTTATGCTCCTTTTGTCCTATCACATTTTCCCACAATTTTCCACTCTTCATCAAATATAGCATAAAAAACACTCAGGTGTAAATTAACCACTTTTTCAGGTCTTTATTTCCTTATGAAGGCTCTTGTGTAATCTAAAATTTATATTAAATAAATGTATATGCGTTTCTCTTGTTAATCTTAATCCGTGTTTTGTTACAGAGACAGAGGCAAGAAACTAAGATGAGTAGAGGGGAGACATTTTTCTTCCTCTATGATATAATTCGCCCCCAAAAACATGTAATGAGAAAAGGCACTTCACATATGTAGTATTCTTTCCCCAAACCTATAACCCTAGGCTAATCATGACAAATACCTCCTATGAATCAAGTTGAGGAAGATTCTTCAAAACACGTGACCAGCCTTCAAAATCATGAGAAACAGGAAAAACTTAGAAACCATCACAGACCAGAGGAGACTAAGGAGACGTGAAGACTAAGTGTGATGTGGGACCGTGGATTGGACCCTGAAACAAAAAAAAGACATTAGCAGAAAAACTAGCGAAATCGAAATAAAGTCTCTAGTGTAAATAATAGCGATGGTATTAATGTTACTTTCTTAGTTTTGACAAATGTACCATGTGGCATGTCAACATCATAGGAAATTATGTGAAACATCATAGGAAATACATGAACTCTGCACTATCTTTGCAATTTTAATGTAATCGAAAATCTTTCCAAATTTTTTTAAAGTTTATTTTTAAAAAATAAATAATAATACATAGTATTTATGCTCTTTTCATCATATAAGAAGTGATCAACTTATAAAGAGGGTCTGTCCTAATTAGTGATAGAGGATATTTATTGCCTCTTTATTCAATGGAGATGCTTCTTTCCATAAAGCAGGCAAACTTGAGATAATGGCAAGATTACATTGTGCAAATATTTTTGATGACATACTTATTCAAAGGGGGCACTGATAACAGCAGGTACAGTATAGGTTTGGGAGACAGAAGAGCCATCTCTAGGATATCCCCGCCACATTATAGGCTATATGACTTTCCCTGTGGGTTATTTTACTTGTCTCAGTTCTTCCATCTATAAGACTGGAAAACAATGTGCCTAAATGAGAGGGACACAGTGAAGATTAAAGAAACTATATGTTAATGCCAACTACAGAATAGATGCTTGCTAGTTTTGGTCATTATTTATAGAGAGAGAAAGGAAGGAAAAAAACATAACACTTCAGCATTAGCAAGAATACTTTTAACCTTTCAATTCAATGTCAATTGTGCAGTCATGATGACAGTCAAAAGGCAAGAAACTAGACACTTCCCTTCAGAGTGGCAATAATTGAGCCACTAATAACCTTTGCAAACAGTTACTTAGCCATCTAGCATCGTCCCTGATCTTTCCTTATTTGTCCACAGAATATCATGAGTACTATTATACATTACATTTTGAAGTACAGATACACTGTCTAATGTCTAAAAAAAAGGAAAATGGAGTTTTTGATTTTGTGCAAACGATAGTAGTTTCTAGTGAACAATGTTAGCTTTCATAGTTCCTCACACACTGTTTCTCTTGATCGTTCTAATACCTTTCTCAGGATGAATGTCAAAAATTGGATAGCAGGTGGGAAGGGAACAGAAATTACTTCAATGATTCCTAACATTAATAATAAAATCTTGAACAGCATCGAAACACAAGAAGGTCAAAATCAAGTCAATTATATGCTTAAATTAATGTACAGATGAGCCTTAAATGAATTTGAAAAGAGTGTAGTAGAGCGGCTGGAGCGCCGAAATGGAGATCCTGCAGCCATGGTGAAACCACTTGTTTATCTCACACACTCACTTTCTCTGAGTCCCCTGTATGCAGGAGTCTTTGCTCTTTGCCCCTGCAGGCAGTTAGTTGCCACCTCATTGTTCTCCAAGTTTCAGCTCAGGGGATTTCATTATCAAGGATGGGTTTCCTGCACAACCCGACTTCACTCTGTCCAGATGCCTTTGTCAACTGCGAGCTTCTTGCTGGTTTCATTCATTTCTAGATGCTGTTTCATTCATTTCTAGAACTCTGGGTCTAGCATTGGTACACAGCCAGCACCAGATTCATCTTGGTCAATCTACCCTGAAACTGTGAGGAACTGCTAACCACCATGCACTGGTTCCTGACTACTGGAGAACTTTATCTCATCTTACCAATATTTCCTTTATGGCTTTTTTCTTCCTCTATTATAATCTCTTTGCTCTCTATTCCTTTTCTTCTCCCAAGCATTACAGATAACAAGAAGATGTGTGATATCTTTCCCCACCAAATAAAATAGGTATCCACTTAATTCTGTCTTCTCTCTGCTTATTGCACATCCATTCTGACAAAATAAACTTAACCAACCTAATTCTTTCTATCTCCCGCGATTGCTCCAACAATGTATGGTTAATTTCACTAATTTAAATTTATCTTCAAATAGACAGTGCAATGAAGTATTTACAGGACAAATGTGCAGGCATGTGTAATTGGGGAGCTAACTTTATAATCCACGTAGGACCCCGTTCTCTTACTGAGGCTCTTCCAGCCTCTCAGAGGAATTAAAAGGGGGTGGGGAAAAACAGAACAAAGACAGGCTTTTAAAGAATCTACAGGGTCGTGGATGTGCTGGCCTTCCTGGAATGACATATTCTTAGTTTGAAAAGAGATATGAGCTGTGGGCAATTTGCAAATGAATGCATCTGCAAATGAATGAATGTAGCAAACACAATGAAAATATTGTGCCCAAGCTTATACCATAGGGCTCTTTGCAGCCACTTCCACAAAATGCGTTTTTCCACCATCTGCATCAGTTCTGTTCCACTGTCAGACATGGAGCCCAGAAAAATGCAAGCCACTAAGAATATCTTGTGAAAGGGGCGGTGTGAACAGTGATTATGCTTGTGTGACTTTCTTAATACCCTTTATTAATGAAAAAAAAGAAAACGACATCAGAAGGAGCACTTCATGTTCAGTGGGGAGAGGCTTCTGGCCTCTTCTGAGTAGCTTCGCCCCTAATCTCTTTCTTCTTCTCTTCTTTGCTATGTAATAATCTGTTTGGGCTAAAGGAAAGCGAAATTCTCACATCCAACGTCTGGCGGGAAAAGATTCATTTTCAGGGAGGAAAGGAATAACGACTTATCTAAATTTTACAATGGATAGTTTATAAGCATGATCTGGTAACACAATTGTAAGTGTGCCATATATTATCCAAAATAGACGTTTTTTTCCTCACCAACAAATCACTCTCTTCCTCATAACTGTTTTATTTATGAGCAATTAAATTTAAATTGTAATTTGTTAAATAATTACACTTCTTTTATTATACGTATCTAATTTGGCAATTTCATGTCAAAATTAGCCCTAATGAAGCCAACTAAAATAAGACTGAATTTAAATCTATTTTGTACAATTGGGTCCAGATGAACTATACAAGCAAAACGGGAGGAAAGCACCATTAGATGTCATTATGCATCTCATTGTCAGAACTTTTAATATTTGTTTGCTACAGAACAATGGATTTTACCTCAACAGACTCCTGGGCTTCAAATCCTGAACTTATATCCTGGGCCCGAAGGTAAATTTTTTATGACATCTGTGTGGTTCTGTAATTAGATTCCACAGCAGCTGTAACACATACTTTTCACTTTGAAATGTATCTTCAGAAAAATAAATAATACATTGAAAATTAAAGAAAGTGTGCAAGCATGTGTTGCCATTGCTTTGATAAAATTCCTACAGGAGTCTGGGAAACGGATTTGATCAATTTATCACACTATCCAAATAAGTCCATGAAAAAGCTGAATTTCTAGCAAATCTTTAAACATTTCAAGGGGTTTGATAATTTCTAATCAATGTTCCAAATATTTCCAGTTTCCTTCCTTCTTTCCTTCCTTCTTTCCTCCCTCCTTCCCTCCCTCCCTCCCTCCTTTCCTTCCTTCCTTTCTTCTTTCCTTCCTTCCTTCCTTCCTTCCTTCCTTCCTTCCTTCCTTCCTTCCTTCCTTCCTTCCTTCCTTCCTTTTTTTCTTCCTTGATGCTGTTAGGAGAATGGTTATGCAGTGTTCTAACAAACACAAAACTATTGATGGTTATCACACTATCCAAATAGTGTGATCAGAGAGCATTCATGGAAGCATGATTTATGAAAATATCATCACCATCAATTTATCCAAGAGAAATTTACATTTCTTTGCTAGGATATAACACGAACTCTTGTAAAAAAAAAAAATTTCGTCCAACAGAGACCAAGCCCCCTTTCTGGACAGTGTGTTTCCTTTCCTGTTGACAAGTATATTTTCAATGATTTAATAAATGACTTACAAAACAATAATAACAGGAGTATAAAATGCAGGTAAACACAAATATTTTCTGCATTAATCTCAGTTAAGAATTTTGTTCATTCGTATTCAGTTCAAAGTAGATCCTATTTGTAAATTTCACCAACTCCTTAAAAGCATATAATCCTAACAACGTGGAGGGAAAACAACCTAACAAAAAATGCAATTTATCTTCGCTAAACTACCAGTGTGGCATGACATGACTTTGCCTAAATTAAGCAATTATGACATAATGGCTGAAGAATGCTATAATGAAAAAGTCATCCATTCCTGCTGATTTGTAAATACGGGAACACTTTTAAATGCAACCAATGTACAAGTTCTAAATCTGTCAAGAAAATCAATTGACAAATTCAAGAATTAATTTTAAAATAATGTCATATACCCAAGAATTAGAAGCTTACAGCAATGAACACATGATTAGACAATCTGCTTGTTTAGCTCAATTGAAAGAAATCATACTTAAATATTTTTATGATAAGCAACTTATAAAAAATACTGTGTTTTGTACTGAATTAATAAATCCTCTCTTAAGACGACCAAATTGTCACTATTTATTGGCAAAAGTAATTATATAAATTTTGTTTAAGAAATCAGGGGTCATGTTAAAATATTATTTTTAAAGTAGAAAACATGATGAGTTTAAAACCAAGAATAATGAGAAAAAAATGGGGGAAATTCTCAATATAAATGCAATACTGCTTTCTTACTTTTTCACCATGAATGTAATAAAAATGATATGAAAAAGGTTAAATTCTCCTGAACAATTAGAAACTATTTTACAAGTGAGCTAAAGGCTACTGTTTAAGGTAAAATGCATACCTCTCCCTTCCGTAAACATTTTCTTTCCTTTCTTTATTTTCAGTGACTACTGTGAAATGAAATGAAATGTTTAGAAGAAAACCTTAGTTCATAAACATCAAAAAGTTAAATTTGCTCAGGATTTTGAAAATTGCAATATAGTGCCCTCGTGTTTCTAACAGATGTGCTTTATATGGGGACATCTGATAATCCAACGGAGCTGCTGTTGGACTGCACCCTAGAGACAGAGAGACACACATATCGGGCACTGAAAAGTAGGCACAGGATTTTAAAGCAACATGGATACTGGAACTGTGAAGCACCCAGAACAAGACCAAGGATCCACCTCTACACATGGGCTCTCAGTGAGAGAAAAAGCCTGGTGTTGGGAATACATGTGTACCCATTTGGTTTTCAGCTCCTAAATGAAAATTGTCATTTGCACTCCTTTTATGTCAGTTCATATTATAGAAAGATTGATCCTTTTAATGGTTTTATATGTTTTTAAAAAGTTACCATATTCTAATTTTTCATCCCTGCTTTAAATTTTTCTTAACTCCATCCTACTTTTTACATCATTGTTTCATATTTACCATAAAGTTATCTATTTTAAGGTAATGATAATGCTTCTTGATGGTCCTTATTTTAAATGTGATTTATTTTCATTTTAATTTTATTGACTCTAAGTATGGCAAGCAGACTCAGAGGGACGCCGGATTCAGCTGTAAGAGGAGTCTCTGACAGCGCTTCTCAGTATCAGTGGGGAAGGACCAGGTGTTCCCCCGATTCTGTGCAGATTCATAATTGTGTAAATGTAAGAAAAATAAAATTCTGGGAAAACAAAATGAAAAAAGAAAGGGCATGCAAAATGCAAGCTTAAACCTATTATTAGATTTAATGGATTTTAAATTACTCCTTCCAATTGTTCGGACAGGCTCTGGTCACTAACTCCAAGTTTCGGATGTGATTGCCATGGTCTAGTGCTGACAAACAGGTTTGCAAACCGGCACCAGTCCATCCTGGGTCTGGCCTGTGATTGCAGCACAGGAGCTTGGACTGCTCTCCAGCTGGCCATTCCCCGGGACAGTCTCCCCTGTGCTGCAGACTCATATGCTCTGCCACGCAGGTCCCATATGCTCTCCTAGTTCTCTGTATTTCTCCACCCGACAAAATAATTGAATAATGTCTTATTTGCCCAGTCCTTTAATTGCCTAGAGTCTGCTTTGCCCAAAGGACACGAGGGGTTGATGTTGTTTACACAGAACTAAACAGAGGTAGATTTACTTTGAAGCTAATGAAATGTCAGGTGATGGTCCGTTTGTTCAGAGAGGCCTCTCTGTGTGGTAGAAGTGGCAGAGAGTCAGCGGTGCTCTAAGAGAGAAGAGAACAGGCTGCCGTCAGGAAGCATTGCTGTGTAAACATTTTTGGCAAATTGCCTAAAGGAATCTTAGACAAAAGGGACCTGAGGCTTGAAGAATATGATGTGATATTTCCTCCATCATGAATAAATAATCTCACTGGCACCTAATTTTATATTTGCATTCTTTTTCTTAAAGTGAGTCCCCACAAACATCGGATCTGCCCTGTGTTGAATGCTTTCTCCCCTACAAGCGCATGGTGCCATGCCTGGAGTAGGCAGTCCATAAATCTCACTGACTGAACGGGAAATGAATAAATGATCAACTCACTGGTGTAGAGATGCTAAGCACGAATCCTACAGGAAGATCCGCAGGGCCCTAATTAGTCTTCTAGAAACTCCTTTACACTAGCCCACTTGCAATACAGGTATTACTAGTAGAATTCATCTTGAATCTACATAATGTTCAAGAGCATTTTTAAAGCAGAGTTTTTCAAGTTGTAGATTGTGACTTCTTAGTAGTTTGCAATGTCAATTTTGTGGGTTGTTGAGTCAGAATTTATTTATTTTTACAGCAGAACAGAATAGAAATGAAGGAACAGAATGAAACAAAATAAAATGGAATGAAAAATATCAGACTGTATCACAAGAAGTGTGAGAATCATTTTATAAAACTTTTACACTAATGGTGTGCATATATGTGTGTGTGGAGGTGTGTTGGTGTGTACTAAATGGCTACATAAAATGTATTTTTTATATTGAAAAAAATTTATAAATTTAGAGTGTAGGGCTGCCCTGTAGCCTTCTCTCATTAAAAGGGATGAATAGAGGTTGTTTACAACTAAGAATATACCTATACTTTATGTTTTTGGTGGTTTGCTTGCTTTGTTTGTGTTTTATATTTTACACATATATCCCTTTGTTGAATCATCCACATAAATATAAATCAGTAACTCTGGCTTTTAAGATCTCTGAGAAAAGACACTAGGCTTTTTCCATGACCTAAGAATGAACTTTCCATAAAAAGAATCTTGAAATGTTCCAAGATCTCTCGTACTCCATTTCCTTATCTCCTAAAAAATAAATCAGTTTGCCCTTGTGGCATGTTCGTGTTCATTAGTGTTTATTGGCTCACTGTATATACCTTGCCTGCAATGTCATTCACAGCAGTGGTCTCTATGACTACCCATATAGTAATGACTCCTGAACCTTGACCTCCAGCTTTGGCTACTCTCCTGAGTTCCAGACTCTGTAACAACTGCCTGCCAGGCACATCTCCCGGGCCACAGGCACCTTCGGAAACAGAAGTGATTACCTTTCCCAAATAAAACTTACCGTTTCTCTTCTCTCTACACTGATTAACAGTCCCACTACGCACCCAGTTATATGATCTAGAAACATAGGAGCCATTCTAACATCCCCCATCACCTCTAGTCAATAACAAGGATTGCCTATTATAAATTCTTAACACTTCCCAAATTCCTCCCATTCTCTTCACCCTATGATTGTTTCTGTCTTGGTTCCTGGCCTGGGCTATTCAATCAGTCTTCTAACTGGTTTCCCACGTTGGCTCTCACCCCTGCCCAATCTTTCTTCCCATGGACTCCACATTGATTTTTTCAAAACACAAACTTGATCATGTTACATCCTTGCATAAAATCTTCAAACTGATTAAGGAGATTTTTTTCCAGAGGGAAAAATTTCCAGCAGTAAGTGTGTGATTCTAAGAGGAACTCATCTGATCTAAGTTATCTGGTCAGCCAATGATAAAATACAAGGAAGCTCAACAAATTCTTCAACCATTACAGGGCAGTGTGATGGAAACCTACATAGCATAGGCTCAGTAGAATCTGTCATCCAGAATAAGATCTGTTCTGACCTAAGCTGCCCTTGAATAAACCCGTATCATACAGCCAGCAACCATAAGAGTGAAAATAGTGGGAACATCAGATTTTCTAACTTGATATTTCAAGTGTCAGCAGTTTAATCTTTTCTCTAAGTTTTATTATGTTCCTTATCAAATCTGACAGACATAAAGAAGTTCTAGCAGAGGAATGGTGAAACCCATTGTACGACAATGATCTCACTCTTTCTGAACAGCAAACTTCAGAATATTTAGATGAAAACTTCACGAGTTTTTACTTTTAATTTTGCTCCTTTATGAAACAAACAAAAAAGTCTTCTATTCATTCAAGAAAGAATTGATGAATGTCAACTACATACCTTATGCATCATTAGGTCCTTAGAATTTATAAAATGAATGTCACAACCCCTGCCTTCAGAAAGCTCCTTTTGGTCTTCAGGACAATGACACAGGTGGCTCCTGACTTCAGGGCCCCTCACAAGAAGACCACCTAGCAACTGTCCACAGACAAGAGAAACGGAATGTCTTCTCTAATACACACAGGATATTCGCCAGGATAGATCATATGCGAGGACACAAAACAAGTCTCAATGATTCAAGAAGATAGAAGTGATATCAAGAATCTTTTATGATCACAATGACATAAAACTAGAAATCAATAACGAAAGAAAAGCTATAAGTTGACAAATATATGGAAACTAAACCACACACAAATGTACAACAAATAGATCTAAGAAAAATTAAAAATAGACCTACCATATGATCCAGCAATTCCACTTCTGGTTATATATCCAAAGGAAATGAAATCACTATCTCAAAGAGATCACTTCATACTGACATTCATCACAACATTACCTACAATACCCAACACATGGAAACAACCTAAGTATCCATTGACGGATGGATGAATAAAAATAACATTGTATATAGATAAAATGGAATATTCAGCCATAAGAAAACAAAGGAAATCCTTCCACTCGCAACATGGATGGACCTTGACGGTATTATGCTAAGTGAACTAATTCAGACAGTGAAAGATAAATACTGTTAGATTCCACTTTTGTGAGGAATCCAAAACAACCAAACCCATAGAAACAGAGAGTAGTTGCCAGAGGTGGTGTGCATGTGTGTTGGGGTAGGGGGAGGGCAGAATTGATGAAGTTGGTCAAAGAATACAAAGGTCTAGTCATAACATAAATAAGTTCTGAGGGTATAATTTGCAAGTGGTAACCCTAGTTATCAATACTGTATTGTATATTTGGAAATTGCTAAGAGAATAAATCTTCAAAGTTTTCACCACACACAAAAAAATGTAGCTATGTAAGGTGATGGATGTGTCAACTAACCTTACTGTGTCAATTATTTCTCAATATGTACGTATATCAAAACATTACGCTATATACCTTAAACCTACACAATGTTACATATCAATAAAGCTGGGGGGGGGGGAAGAAAGTTCATTTTCAAGTAGTTAAAACGATATCTGTAAAAATGAAATTAGCATAGTAAAGACTTCTATAGCATGTACTTTGTGCCACACACTGTCCTAAGAACTTAATATAGATTAACGCATGTATTCTTCACAACAATCCCATGAAATAGATCCTACATAACCCCTATTTTATTGATGAGGAAAATAAGGCACAGAGGGGTTATTAACATGCTTAAGGCCATACAGCTAGTAAGTAGCAAAATTGAAAACCAAACCCATATACTCTGGCTCCACAATGCCAAACCGCCTGTCAGTGACAAGTCAAAAAAATACAAATATGCACATAGTATTATGGGAACATCGTGCAGATATGTCAAATTCAGATATATTAAAGAAAGGTTGGAGAAGTTACGTTAATAACAATAATAATAACTGATATATGCCTATATACTATCACATATTGTAGTTATTTATTATGTTCTATGTATCTTACCCGCGTTGACCAATTTCAACCTCACAACAACCCCCGTGGTTGTCACCATTATTATCCGAATTTTACTAATAAGGAAAATAAAGGGTTTAGTAGCTTATTCAAAGTCACATAGTGGTTGAAGTCTCTATAGTAGAAAAAGTAGAGCTTTTTCTAACAAAGTAGAGCTTTCAAACATTAAGGGGCATTAGCCAAGCACCCAGGTAAGTGAGCAGGAGCACAAAGGTAACCCGTTGAAGAGCATGGGAGCAAGAAGAACATGGGCCACACAGAGAAGTACAAATGTTCCCAGTGATGAGCTGCTCAAGTGTGAGGCATGGAGTGGGAAGGACTGGGGAAGGCAGACTATGGAGAGTCTTCCATGCTTAGATTTTCACCTTTGGTAATAAAGGGCTTTGAAGGGCGTTCAGAAAATGGACTGACATGACCAAGTTTTAATCTTAGACACTGATGGTTGTGGATTAATTTGAAAGGGACAAAGACGGAGGCCACAGAAATTGTCCAGAAGTTGTACATTTCTAAAGTGACTGTGGTGGTAGAAAAACTAGGAAATGAGCAAAGAAGTAAAACCATGAAGATTGCTATGCTCAGACCACAGTCTCTTCTCTTTCTGAATGTTTGCTGGATTATTCATGCCACCACGCATCTGCAGCCATTCCCTCCTCCTTCCTTTCCATATCATTAGAGAACCCAATCCATTTAAAGCTGACCCCCCTATTTTTACTGAGTTCTCTTCAATTTCTGTTTGTCAGGAATCTTGCACTAAATTACTATTTTTTAGAGCTCCTACTAAAATATTATACCTTTTACTGTAAAGGTGTAACATAATCAAAAGTTCAATTAGTACAAAAATCGCTGACCTATGCACTGATTCTGTGAGTTCCAATTCTGTTCTTCATTCATGTATAAAGAATCAGAGAATATGTTCTTGCTTTTCTCTAGGTGTGCTAGGTAGTTTGGGTACATGGATAAAAAATCCACCCTCTACATTTAAGTAGTTTGCATTGAAGTGAAGGGCACTGTGTTAACTGATACTTAAAAACCACATAAAAACAAAATAAAAGATGAAAAAATAAATACTAAAAGATTCAATTTGAAAAGTAACACAATACAAATGTCAGAGATTGGCATGACTTTCTTTGGGCTGAAAGTAATAAAAATAATACTTGCTTAACCAAAGAAGGATTTATTTTTATGACAATGAGAAATCCAGAGGGAGGCAGATCAAGAAAGAAAGAACCCGGGATCTATCCAGTGTTGCTTTCCTAAGTCTGCTTTGCTTTCCTAAGCATGCAACTCTCACCCTCAAGGTCACAGGCTGGCTTGTCTACCTTCAGGCATCTGATGTGCATGCTTTTCATGTTTGGCAAGAAGGCAAAAGAGAAAAGACATTAGTCCCTGTTTACGTAGAAAACAATAGTTTTCCCAGAAGCTCTCCCTCTAGATCTTTTGATTCCATCTCCTTGCCCAAAAGTGCTTTCAAAAGAATCTGGAGAAGTGACTACATTTACCTGGTTTGGGCCCATTAAAAGCAGGATTCCATTGGTAAAGAAAAAGGAGATCGATACTGAGCAAGTCATTAGCTGGATCCATGACTATGAGAAACACATGCACCTGGGGAATGGAGAGACAGATAGGAATCCATGAAGGGGGCAGAGAGGTCCGTTATGAGAAGCATGTGAGAGGAGGGTGTCACAGAAGCATCAAAGGCAGCCTCAAGTTCTAATAAGATGATGACAGACACACACCTACAGCATATGGCAATCAGGACATCACTGGGGATGTTTGAATAGAAATGGAACTATACTGTTAAGGGAAGAATTTGAACAATTTAGTTCATCCAAAAGTGTGGGCACTGAAATAACAGCATTAATGTACCTGATACAAAGATGTACAGAGAGGTTAGGGTGAGCGCTTATCCAAGGGGCACTAACAAAAAGAACTTCATGGTCCATCCAGAGAGAGCCTGATGTGATGCTCCGTGGGCTACTCTACCTGTGTGTTGAAATGGTCCCTGCTTATGGGGCCCAAGGGAGAAAACAAAGGAGACTATTTCTTTTACAATTTCCTATCCATGAAACAGTATTACCACCTACTGCAATGACAGAGAATGGGAAGAGGGTCATCGTCCTTCGATTACATCTTCTGTAGCCATGTTCTCTTCGTTTTGCCTCCGGATTGTACAAATCCTACTAATTACAAGGCAGGTGCTCAACACATCAGATGGCTGCTTTTACAAAGTATACACTCTATTTTAACTAGCTCTCATAACTTGTATCCTAAATAATTATTTGTATTGTTTTTAACATATTCTAAAAGAAAAGGCATTGACACACTATCATATCTCCTGAGAGCATATTGGGAACAAAAATTTGCTTTTGAGTGTTCCACTCTCTTTTGGTGGAAAATGTGTAATGCTTTAACAAGGAAGATATTGGCACAGATATTATATTAATTTTCTTGAAGTTATCCTACATTAAGTATTCTAATTTCCAAGACACAGAATACTTGCTCTATTAGCAATTGTCCAAAGTCCAATTTGTCACTTCAAGTATATGTTGCATCTAGAAATCTTAATAAAGTTTTACATTAGAGATAAAAATAAAGTTACTTTTCCAGATTTCACTTCAGTACAGAGGCCCAAATATCTCCCTCACTTCTGAGTCTATTAAAACTTATCAAATGTAGGGTATTTATTGCTTTAGGCTTGCCTGATAACTGAAATGGAAACTTTTGTCAACTATTTGTTTTTAGGAAAGTTTACAATATGCACTACCTGTTCGGTTTAGGCTCTTAGTTAAAGAACATTTCTACCCAGAATGTTTTTCTCCTTTATCCCATTCGAAAACAGACATCTTGAAATGTGGTGTCTTTATAATATCACATTCAACTGAATTTAGTAGTTCTTTGGGTAAAACTAAATCCAGTTATGAGAAAACAGAAGTTTTACGAAAATAAACAAACAAACAAACAAAAACACCTATCAGGTTAAAATCTATAGAAGTGTATCATAGTTCTGTCCCAGTTCAAGGGGACTTTGAGGGTGTCTAGATACCTCACCAGGTGAGAAACAATTAGAGAAAAGACCAGCATGTCTAATGATGTTCAGATCTAGCAGGGTAGTACAGTTTCTCCAACTTTTTGGATTATTAAATTTAGTTCATCCAAAAGTGTGGTCACTGAAGAAGTAGTAAGAACCAAAAGAAAGGATGGATTTCAGTACACTGTAGGAAGAACTTACTACCCTTAGAAATGTACAACCTTAAAATTAAATAGTGAATTCCTTTCCATTTGAAGCGATTAAACACTTGAAAACCAACTTAACAATGGTTGGTTAATGATCCTCCAGAGGAGAGCCTCCTCTTTGCACAGCCTGTGGGGTGCCGTTCATATTTTTATCTACGTGAATAACACTTACTGGCCCAGCTCTATAAAATAGTTTAAAAACTCATGTCTTCATTGGGTAAGAAGATAAAAGTAATATAAGTCACAGGAATGCAAATGATGGGGTTAAACAAGATAGTGAGTGTTAAGGAGGAAGAGATACCACATGATGACCTACCAGACGCTTGGTTTAAAAGTAAAGACATTAGCCCGATAGAATTCCAAGATTTCAAAACTATGTAACCACACAAATAGTGGACTTCTTATGGAGAGGGGATTTGGAGCAAGGAATCAGCTTTGGGGGAAAAAAAGTCAAGAATAAATCATGCTATTGGATGATGGCATGAAGTCCCATGGAAATGTTTGTAAGTTGTATCACCATAATAAGACTGCTGCCTTATACTGAACATTCTGACTCTCTCATACCTTTTATTTTATCCCCCACTAGTACTGGCAAGAAGAGTTGTCACAGAGTATAATTCAAAACACAGTTGCTGAATTGAACTCATGATGTTCTATATCATGCGTTGGTTTACATCCACATATATCCAGACAGAATCTCAGTGCGCAAATCGTACCACGGGCATAAGGAAGGAACTGGGAACCTGCATTTTGCCAGCCACTAGGAAACCATTCAAGAACTTACAGCTTCTGTGATTGAAATGAGTTAATACACTGCCAAATAGAAAGGAGTATGTTCTCTCCATGTTGCCAATAGATTAACTTAAATGCTTGTGGCAAAGACTACTAAGCCTATTCAATTAGAATTATATTTAACCAAAGTTGCAATTTCATAAAAGGATATTATAAACAAGACCACAAGCAAGCTTTCTATTAGACATAATTAGAGATGTGCATAGAAATGAAACTTAGATTATGTAAGAGAGAAAAAACTGTTACAGAATATAAACGAGCCGAGTGTGTAATAATAGATGCCTCAGTTTTAACCATAGAACTGTCTTCATTGTAGCTATATTGACAGATAAGCAGATACTATCACATTAATTACTGAAGTCAAGTTTGAGTTTCAATATGTACCATAGTATTTAAGAAGTGTTTATTGAAAGGACATGATGAATTCATTCATTCCACAAATACATACTGCAAATCATGAAGCTTACTGCTTAGTGAGAGAGATAAAAACCAATTCCATAAATGCATAAACATGTATATTTACAAATTGTGAAAGGGTTAATAGGGATAGAAAGAGTTCGTACTGGGAGCTAAGTGAGTTTGTATCAGGTTTCCATTCTAGACTAAAAGGTAATAGAGTCTTGTCTTTTCAGATCACATTATATTTTAGTGCCAGACACACAGTATATTGAACTTTGGACTAAAATTTGAGGAGTAAGGAGGAATTAACCAGGTAAAAATCTAGAGCTGGGAGTGGGTGCAATGGAAGAAACTTCCTGGCCAAAGGAACATATGAAATATTCCTAGGTGGGAAGGAAAATGGCATTTGAGAAACTTTCAGAACACTGGAGTAGTGGAAAAAAAGAGAGCAAGGGGGAAAGCAGTAAGACAGAAGAAGATCACAGTCAGCTTTATAGTTCATGTTAAAATTTTTGATCATTATCTTTAGAATAATGAGAAACTCTTGAAATGTTTTTAAGGAGTAAAGCCTTATTCTGATTTGCTTTTACAAAAAATGCCACCATAGTTGCAAGGTGGAAAACATGCAAATTAAAGGTAACTAAATGGATGTATAGCTAGAAAACCATTGCAGGCAAGAGATGCTGGAAGCTCAGACTAAGGGAGCAGCAATGGAGATAAAGAGAAAGGAATGAATTTGGGGACTAATTAGTAAAATTGAATCGCAGTATGTAGCGGACACTGTTTTTGACAGTTATAAACAACACAAAAAGGCAACTTCCCTTGAGGAGCTTAGACTCTAGTTTGGGGAAAATGTAATAAATATATATTTAAAATAATGCTAATAGATATTTATATAATTACAATAGATATTTATAAGCATAAACAAACAAACAAACAAACAAACAAAAAACCCAGCAATATGTAGAGAATAGTAGGGATGGGTGAGCCACTCCTTTAGATGTAGAGCTCAAGGGAAAGGTTCTTGCAGGAGGTAATGTTTGAGATAAGAAGTGAATAGAGAATAAGATACAGCCATGGAAAAATATAGAGGCAAAAGGGAAAATATAGAGACAAGTGAGAGGTCTTCTGATAGAAATTATTTTGGTTTATTCAAAGAATAGCAGGCAGGCCAGCGTAACTTGCACACAGCACAGAAGAAGGCTGAATGAGAGTTATAGCCTTCACTGTGATAGGAAACAAAGGAGGATAATTGAGTTCGGGTCAGAAGGCCACGGGTGCAGTTTCAGACATGTTGAATTTAAGACACCTTTAAAACACTTTTTTAAAAAGTTTTAAGAAGGAACAATATGTATATGCAAAATTGAAACTAAAAGAAGTCTGAGATCAACATATAAATTTCAAAGTCCTGATCATACAGATGGTAAGTTAAACTATGGATGTGAAGAAGATACCCTAGGGAAAAATACACATAAAACAGAAGAGAGCAAAGGATGAAGTCTTGAGGAATTTCCACACTTAACAGCCAGGTAGAGGGAAGTGAACCTGTAAAGGAAGGGTGAAACCTACATAACTGAAGTCAAAGAAAGTGAGTGTTTCAAGGAGAGTGGCTAAGAGTGTCAGCTGCTGCTGAGAAGCAAAGCACACAGAAGCAGATTTAGACATAAGGATTTCACTGATGGTCTTAAAAAGAACCATTTTGGTGAGGGGAAGAGAGAAAAGTCTAGACTATCGTGGACTGAGGGGTGAATGGAAAGTGACGAAATGTTGCAACTTGGGTAGACAAGTCTTTTGAGAATTTTGGATCTGAGGATAAAATTGAGTAAGTTAGAAGCTAGATGAAAAACTGATTCTGAGACAGGTATTTTGGTTTGGTTTGGTTTTGTGTTTTACTTTATCTTTGAAGAGGAAGAGATTTAAGCATGTTTAGATGCTGAGAAGAACATCAGAATATACGACTAGACAAATTAAGGCAAATGTCTTACTCATGTTGAGTACAGATATATTTTCTCAGTTCTTCTCATTAATTAATAGTTTTACTGATTGCTTATACTGAGTATATACAAAATCTCGGTGAAACTAATACACATATCACAAATTTCTATTGTTTTCTTAATTGTCATGAATTATTTATTTTTTCATTTTTTCAAATATTCTAACAAAAATAAGTGGAAAATATTCACATTAATATGTACTATAATTACACATGCATACATACATGATAATTTTATATATATTTCACATATATTTCTTAAATTTGGCTATACTAATTAATTTCATCATAACATTTCACATTGTGTATTCATTTTATATGATATTTTATTTAAAGTTGCATTCATTTTGACTTCTTCTTTTGTTTTAAACAATTAAAGATTTATAGAAGAAGAATTTAAAAAAAAACACAGGGAAAAAATTCTAAATGCATTTCAGCCAAATTTTCACCAAAGAAATTTGAACTAAAAAAAATCAATTCATAGATATATTCACTAAATCTTCATAATGGTTTCTGGTTAATATGACTAAAAATGAATGAATAGGAAAATCAATGAGAAAGAAAATCCTATCCAGATGGTTCTCAACATTAATGTTGCAGTCTGAAGAAAGATAATATTCAAATACCTAAACCATCATTTAAAATAAAACAAAGAATGTACTATATATATGCTATTCTTATATGCAATTATATGACTTAGTATTAGCATTAATGATTTTTTAAATTTCATCTCTTAAAAGGACATAATGCAAGATCAAGTTGAAAATATATATGATGCAAATTATTTTGAAACTTGACTGACAAAAGAAGGAGTTTGAATTTCAGACCCTATCATAGGGAAAAACCTCTGAAATGTTTGACCAGCAAATGGAAGGTGCATGATAAGGTTTAAGGTTGGTTGGCACCATTTCAGATTAATTCAATGTTCAATCATTCATTTAAGAAATATTTATTGAGTGTCTTCTACATACCAGACAAGGCTCAAAAAGGTGAATCATTGGCCAAAAGCTATTGCAAATCTTGACGATCAAGTCAACCCTTTGAATCCTGATTTCTCTATCCAAAAAGGAATGCTGTAGGTATGTCCTGTACATGTTGTATGAGACTTTGGAATTTAACACAGGCGGAACTAGCAAGAAGTAAATATGTGTACTGGCAAAGTCACACACACGGCTATTGCTTGCATATGACAGCCAGATCTGTCCAACATGGAATTTCGTTCAGGTATTCTCCATTGCTTGGCTAATGCCAAATGCTAGAGATGCAACTGAATAATTGACCAGAGACATAATAGGGATTGTCAGGAGCCGTGGCTTATGGGCCTCATATTCTAAGAAGTAAAGAATTTATCCTTGAAAAGATAATCAAGTAATGATAAATTCATAGAAAGGGACAAACCTCAGATTCACCAAATCATAAGGTGACTGAGCAACTAACTGCCTGCTGAGACTACTATAGGGGTGGCATCTGGCATCAAGGCCAGAGCAAACCCCAGAAAATCTAGTGTCTAGTGCCAGAAAGTATAGAAAGAACTCACCTTTTTCAGGTTTGAGAAAAATCCTTGAAACACAACTGAGATCAATCTGAATTTGAGAGAATACAGTTGGCCTTAGAGATGGAATCTAAATAATTTGAAAACTGTGGAAATAATCAGGGAGAAACTTAACTAGGACCCTGAAATAAGCCACACATAAAATATTCTTCACTTGGTGTGGTGTACTCTTCCAACTCTGAACCTAAGCATATACACACACAGAGCAATAGAGAGAGATTATCATTATATGCCACCGTGAACATTTTTCATGGCTTCAAAGTATTTTGTGGCTATTTCTGAAGGACTGAACTGCCTGTCACCGTGTTGACATGAAGTCATTCAAATGTTCTGTAATAATGAATACTGGCAAAAGTTAAGCACAAAACAATGAACTGACAGCACCGATATTTCTCCACACACTTTCTGTTAATCATTATCCACCAGTTATATATATATATATATATAACTCACCAGTCCAAAAAAAAATGCAAGCAGACCCACAGACACCGATGATTAATGATAAGTTCCGATATATGTAAGGCTAAAGAACAAATGATTAACTACTTCATCATTGCCCCACTGATTTTAAGAACCAAGTCAGTGTGTAGGACTTGCGAAAACAAACAGACTTACGTACGGTATTAGGCAAGCTGTGGTCCTGATTATTGATTTTTTAAAAGGTATCAACTTTAACAAGTAACCTCAGAGGTCTCAGTTACTGTGAGCTACAGCCTAATTCCCAGAGTGACCAGAATCAGGGAATTGTCTAAACTTTGAGTAATCTCCAGTAATGAGAGTTGATTCTAAAGTCTATACAAAGTGCCTGACCTCGGGCAATGATTCTTGTTTATATCTAAGTGATGCAGACATGACAGCCTTTGATGTAGGTATGTAAGCAGAAGAGAAAATGGAGCTCATCTTAAATGTATTGAGGTCTAAGAAAAAAAGTACGTTTTATGTTTATGGGATTTTAATAGTTCAATTGCGTTCTATAGGAAGTTCATCATTTTTCCATATCCAATGTGCATCTGTCTTTGAAATAATCCCATATGTTCACGATATCTTCTCACACACAACACTTTTGTGCTATATGCTGTATATTTTGTTTTCAACTGATTTCCTATTCTTGCATTTTGCATTGAAGATTAATACAAATTTAAAAAATAATTGCTACAGACACAAATCCCAGCCATTTTCATCACAGTTATTCAAACTTCATCAAAAAAATTATAGTTAATCATATTCCTTGGCTAAGATTCTAATCTAGACTTTAAAAACACTTTACATTTTAAAGTGACTCCTTACTTAGTTAGACCAAATTAGTAATCTTCTTGGTTAAGACATGGCTGGATATTTATTAAAAAGTTCCCCCAAAATATATAACATTTACATAATAATTTTTCCCAATCTTCCAAGGTTCTTTGTGTCCAAAAAGTCAGAGTTCATACATCTCTTAGTCGTTTTTAAACTTTAAAGCTTCCCACCTTACAAATACTTCACCCTGATAGCTGCTGTCCTCCAAGGTTGAAGGATCTTATAGAACTTTACTCAAAATACTTGTGAAAGTCTTAGGATTGACCACGATTGCTTCAGACAATGGGCAGAGTGAAGAGGCATAAGAAATACTTTCATTTATGTTTTTAATTTCTGTATGTACTGCCACCCGGGAGCTCTAGCAGAACAAAGGTGTTACAGAAATATGATTTATTAATAATCATTTGTTTCATCACTGTTTATAGAAAAAGAGAAGTGGAAAGGACCTGCGAAAAGCCATAAAACTCCGTGAGAAGGTGTCTCATTGATAGTGTTAAGTATTCACAACAAGAATAAAAGAATGGCTCTTATCATTGTTCTTACCACCAAAGAACGGCACTGGTAACACAGCCAGGGCTGACAACTCCTTCAGAGCAAACTACATAATTTTCCACAGCACAAATGTACTACACCACGTTTCTGCCTCACCCAACAAACTATTGCAGATTACCACAGCCCCTTATCTCCTAAATGCCTTACTAGCCTTCCCACCCCTTACTCACATAATTCCTTTGGGGGAAAAAAGGCAATCTGATACTAGGACGACATAGAAATAGTAACTTGAACTTCAGCAACTCATTTATTTGAATAAGCCACGCAAGGACTAGGACGTATTTATTTTTACCAATTCAGAAATAAATCAGACATTTGTTAATATAGGGTATCCAGACTAAAAGGGATGTGAGGAAACTCTCATTGGTCCATAGATGAATAGCGAAAATGTGGGGGAAAAAAGATTTCTTGTGAGAAAAATTTAAGGGAAGTGTGGTTGTTTAGCTGAGAAAAGGAAATGTTAAGACATGTAAATATAGAAATCATTTTAATTTCTGGGAGAGGAAAGGGGCATTGTTGATTAATTGTGCTAAATTTGTCATATTGGAGACACGATCCTCAACCACAGCTGTACATCAGATTACCTAGGGAGATTTAGAAAACACTAACGCCTAAAGCCCGTTCCCACAGATTTACAGTAAGTCTACAGCAGTCATGGGTGCCCAGGCATCTACAGTTTGTAAAAGCTCTCTAGATGTTTCCAATGTGTACCTAGGGTTGAGAACCAATGTAGAGAACATTTACATACTTGAAACCAGCTGAGATTTTCAAGGAATTAAGGAAGATATTTTAGGCGCGTTTTTCTGAATTCAGGGCATCTCTCAGCATCAAGCTTATTTGAAGAGCTGTTCTGAAAGACAAAAGACAGTCCTACTTTTCCCACACCTCTCATCCAAATCCAAAACAACATTCTGAGGAACACTCTCTGCTTGTCCAAAAGTTAGTCAGGCTCCTCAGAGCTCTCTTCATGACTTGGCCTTGACCTCAACCCTTGCTAGGCCTGCATAGCCCCCTTTTAGCAAGAATCCTATTAAGCCAGTTTAAAGAGAATCTTCCCATCCTGGATATCTGGTCACCCTTGATACCTGATCAAATTGCTCACCCCCTACTGTCTCACCCATGTTCTCTGATCACCCTGGCCTGCCTTCAGCAAGAATTCTGTCAGTTTAGCAAGAATTCTCACCCCCACCCCCCACACCTTTGATTTCTCCTCTTGGTAAATTTCCATCCACCAACTGCCCCCCACCATACTCCTTAGCTAAAAGTTTCCACTTGCTCTTGTATTTGGGGTTAAGCTCCCTCTCTCTCTCCCCTATTGCAATTGTTTTGACTCACAGTAACAGTAGAATAGGTGTCAAGCAGTGAACATGGTCAGCATGATTTTTTTCCTTAACTCATGACCTTGTAAGGAGATGATATTGGTAGCCTTCCTCCTTCTCTCCCCAAATTGGGAACCGCTCCCATAGGTCACCCAGGCGACACTACTCCAAAATGCACTACCATGTCAGTATTAGGAACTTTAGCTTTGTCAGAGTCCCAACAGAAAAGTGCAGTAGAAAACAGTATATATAAAGAAAGAAAGAAAAAAAAGAAAAGAAAAAAAAAATATATATATATATATATAAAAATACATATAAAGATATGTGTGTGTGTGTGTGTGTGTGTGTGTGTGTGTGTGATTTTCCCCCCAAAAGATAAGATGAATAAATGTAGCCCAGCAGTAAATATTGTAGGAATGAAATCCCTTTGGGATAACAGAAATGCAAAACTGTAAAAATGTACAATGGGTTTTGATTGATGGTTTTGTTAGTAACAAGGTATGTATTAAAAAGAGAGAGAGAGAGGGAAAAAAAAGAGACAACAAAATAAGAAAAAGAAAGATAAGCCAGCACTTTTAAGAGAATGTGACTTCAGAAAGGAAAAGGAATATTACAGCTCAGTTCCTAATCCACAGTGGGATCAGTAGAGAGCAGGCTAGGTGACAGATCAATGAATCAGGACCTGCAGGTACTAAGAGCTTTAATGAAAGTAGATTACCTTACTTTAAATACGTTAATGATTGACCTGGAAACTTAAGACGCAACCAAGCTGCAGCTGGTAAATATATTCACCTCTGTAGCAGACATTAACTAGAGGTTCACTTCCCAAATGGTACACACTTATATACCGCATGGAAACCACTTTGTAATCTTTTCATGTCATTGTATACAAAATAACATTACAACATATGAATGTTTTAAATTTTTCAAGAATAAAATAGAGAATGTGACTATCTATCCTTATGAAGTTAATGTACCCAAAAGTTGGGGACTTAACCAGATAATTGCAAAGTCTCTTCCATTTCTAAACCATCTTTCTTTAGTTCATCAGCAAGTTAATGCAGAATCTATTTTTACACTTATTTTGCAGATGGGAAAATAGAGGAAGTAATGGTATATGGACTTCCTAAGGTGCTCAAGAGGGTGTCTATCTGAGTTAAAATTATAATTTATGATCCCTTAATTGCCCAACTAATTACCAAGCCTGTTGTTAAAAGCACTAAGTTATACTTTATGAATGTAAAGTTTGATGTACATTTTCTCTGATATCAAGAGAATTGCATCAAGTAGAAAATCAGCTCTACTTTTTATGGGTATTTAAAATTGAATGTTGCATCAATTACATGTGGTTTTGAGAAATACGCTGCCCACAACATGTAAGCTAACTGGTGCAGCGCTAATGGACATAGTTGTCAATTCTTTCATCTTCGACCTTTCTGTGCCTTTCAAATTCTCTTTAGGATGCCTTAAACATACAGAATACACTTGCATCAAGGTAAACCAAGAGCTTGGGACATCAAAACACATGGTTATTATATTCACCGTGTTTCCCCAAAAATAAGACCTAGCTGGACAATCAGCTCTAATGCGACGTTTGGAACAAAAATTAATATAAGATCCAGTCTTATTACTATAAGACTGGGTATAATATAATATAATATAATATAATATAATATAATATAATATAATATAATATAATACCGGGTCTTATTTTACTATAAGACCGGGTCTTATATTAATTTTTGTTCCAAATGACATATTAGAGCTGATTGTCCAGCTAGGTCTTATTTTCTGGGAAACATGGCATTATATGGAAAAAGTGGACAGAGCTGCATTTTATTAACAGGTGTTGCACCAATTTGAAGTTTTAAAAAGCACATTTAAAACACATTCATTCAAGAAATGTGAATTGAGTGCTCCCTCAATGCCAGGAACCAGATGGAAAGGTCCAAAAATGCAACTGGGAGCTGAGAGGTGACCCAATCAGACTTGTGTTCAGCAAGAATCACTCTGGTTGCTTGCTTGTGAATAGATTTTAGGAGGTAATATGAGAAGAACTGTGTCCCCCTGAAATTCGTGTTGAAGTCCCAACCCCTTCAAGGGAAGCAGAATGTACTACCTCAAAATATGTCTCTTTGGCGTATTGATTATTTGGGGCTGATTATTTTTAAGTAGCCACAGGAGAAGCTCTGGAAATTCAGTAGAAGTTACCCTTTTATAAGAGAAATTTGAATTTATCAGGAAATCTCTATTTGTAAGGGTATCTCCCTCTCTGTACGTGAAAGAGAAGGCTGAATAAATCTCTATTCTTATCAATGGAGCAGGCAGTGACTTAAATCTGGATAAAAACCATATTCATGTACTTGTTTTTCATGCTTTTCCTGGTAACCACTCATAAGTGGCCTTACCCCGACCCCACCTCCAGCATCTTTCTTTTGTCTTTAGCTAAAGATGTGTTAAAGAGAAAACCACAGGCCCAAAACGGAGTCCCTTGTGCTAAAGCTCCAGACACCAAACCTAGACGTAGGAACTGACTTAACCGCAGTTTCAACCTTCTCCAGAAATGTAATGTTAATAGGTCAGTCTGGAATTTGCTAGTGAGTATCAACGAGGTTTTCTGTCCTGTGTACCCTCTTCATCCCCGAAAGGCAACTGAGGCAATCTGACTGATAAGACCCTTGACTTCCCCTAAGGGAAGGTAACCTTGCCTGAAACAATCTTTTCTTTTGCTAATAACTTCTTGTCCCACCCGGTGTCTGCCTATGAAAGCCTTCCATATTGTACAGCTTCTCAGAGAGCCTGTTTATTTGTGAGATTCAGGATGCTTCCAAGATTCATGAATCACTCAAAAAATTCAATTATATCTTCAACTTTACTCAGCTGAGTATTTGTTCTTTGACAGATGGTATTTAAGGTGATGATTTGGGCCATTTTGGGGAGTTACTCAGTTTTCCTGGGTATCTCCCATGTGTACAGGAGGTGTACATGTTATTAAACTTCTGTTTGTTTTTCTCCTGTTAACCGGTGGTTTTTTTTTTTTTATTACAGGGAATGGTCTCAGCCAAGAACCTAGAAAAGTAAAGGGAAAATTATTTTTTCTCCCCTACACTCCAGTATCTGAGACTGTGACTGTATTTGGAGACAGAATCATTAAAGAGGTAATTAAGGTAAAATGAAGTCACATGGGTGGTCCTAGTACAATGACTGGTGTCATTACGAAGAGGAAATTAGGACACAGACACGCACAAAGGAAAGACCATGTGAAGATACAGGAAGAAGGCTGGGCACCTGCATGCCAAGGAGAAAGGCCTCAGAAGAAAACAACCCTACTGACAACTTGCTCTTAGATTTCTAACCTCCATAATTGTAAAAAATAAATTTATTTTGTTTAAATCATCCAGTCTATTGTACTTTGTTACGGCAGCCCTAAAGTAATTCAGGGAGAAGCCCAGTGAAGGCCCAGAAAAAAGCAAAACTGTCCAGGTAACCATTTTAATTATTCTAAGACTTAAAGGGTGAATTGGAAATCAGAAGATGGCTTTCTTTCCATCATTTTCTTTAGTTACAATTCTCTAAATGAAACCAGTGATTTTACTACAGAGCTGCTGCATACTGCCCACATATACAAAGGAGTAGCAAAGGACTTTTTCATGATTATTTTCTTGCTTTTGATGTGTTTCGTTCGTTCATGGGAATAAATTTTTCTACATAATAAACACGGCATAAATGTTTTGAGTAAAATTTTAAAACCAGGAGAAAAATGAGCGGAAATAAAAAGTCCTGGGATAGAGGACTGCAAGAAGTTTCAAAGAAAAGTCTGGAAAGGTAATTGCTGAGTAGGCTTTAAAGGACCATGCCCCAAACACTGTCTGTACAGTTCTAGTGGGCAGTGTTAGGTTAGCAATACTCTGATCTTGCTACTTCTGAGTCTAGGGCCATGTAGCTTATTAATTCATGAGGTCAGTGGAATACTACAAAGAATGACTGTCCCAGCAGTGGACACGGCTCACAATTTTCTCTCTCACCTTGATTTTGGCTCAGCTTTTATCCATGATCTTCTAAATTAGGAGTATAAAAATTGGGGTCATGAGGGGCAGGATTGTGATAGTTGGCCCCAGAATGACTCTTCTCTTTGAAGAACCAAAACCTCAAAATGCGTGTCTCCTTTCTCATTACTCACATTCCTCCCAAATCAACTAACTAACAAGGAAGAAAGAGGGATGGGGGAAGATATCTCCCACACAGCTGGTTATATATTGATAAATAAATGCAATTTTTCTCACATGCCAGAATGTGACCACAGGGGATCTTCCCAGTAAAACATTAACCAACTCTGTCCTTATTGAAACAAAGCAATGAATAACAAGGGAGGACTTTAACTCTAATCTGAAGCCATAAAACAAAGTGTATGAGGCATGATAATTCAGCAGGAAGGAGATTACTGACCCTTCCTAGACTGGCAGCTCTTTAAATTAAGATGGTTCCTAAGAGAAAAGGTGAGGTTTTTACAGGTCAGGCAGCAGGCTGTCTCGTTAAAATTGAAGTTGAATATTAGTCCACTGAGTTTCCAAGGAAAATGAAGCAAATATAACTCAGAAAGAACAGAATTCTCAGAGTAGTGTAGTGGAGTATCACAAAATCAGACAGATTTATGCATGAGGCTGAGCTCTCCACTCTTCAATTGTCCAACTGTAGAAAATTAATGTGTTTGAGGCTCTGTTCCCTTTTATATAAATGGGGTAATACTATCTACCTCCCAGAGAAATTGTGAAGACCAAATAATATGACACATTAGAGTTTAGTATAACACCGGGCACCAAGAGGATACAGTCAATATTACACTTTGATTTCTTCCTTTCTACCTTTACTAATAATCTATATCATTGCCTGCTATCGAGTCATATTTAGTAAAGAATATGAAAGCCAGACACACTTTTAAGTTTGTCGAAGTGCTCTCCACACTGTCTTAGCAGGCCAGCGTGGACCGCCAAAGATTTTTAATACCCTTTCGCCTTCCTACTTCATCTTCATCACGTTGCTATCTTTCTATTTGCTATTGCAGTTTTCTAGATAAGCAATCTGGGCCATTCGTGAGAAAGTACAAAAGAAAAAAAAGAAATACTAATGGCAATATTTGAAATATTGATATTAATTTCACAAGAAATATGACTAATAGTCAACTGAACATCACAATGAAATAGAAACTGGATGAAAACAATTTGTAGTGTATATATTTCCCTTCTATTTCAAATAGAAGCCACCCTCCTGAAAATTCTAAGGAGTTTTATGTGCAAGTTTCTAGCCCCTAGTACTGGGCTTTATAGACTATAGGTACGCAGAAATTATTTCAATAAAACCGAAATGAAGATCAGCAGTAATAAAGGTAATGAAAAGCATAGATGTACTCCCAAATTTCAGGGGACCGATATTTTGATTTAGACAAAGCATCCAGTATAAGCTCAAAGAACAAATAATGACATGTTGAAAAAAGCCATTTCCGAAATGAAAAATGGCTTGGGAAAAGATAAATACTAGCAAGAATGTAAAGCCTACCTATTTTTAGGTCGTGCAGGAGATACTTTAAATCTTACCACTGGATTAGGAACAAGGAAGAAAAGACCATGCAAGTATAAAGAATAGAGTAATGGAACTGGGAGACAGAAAAGTACAAATGAGGGCACCCAACAGCAGAAGGCAAAACGCATGGAAATAAAGTGTCAAAAAAGATGAGTTAAGTAGGAACAAATCCACTGCATAATTTGAAATGGGCACTGGCAACAAAGAAAGTGGGAGACTTTTTGAAGCTTGCAGCAGCGTTGGTCACTATTCCAAGAGAAGAAAATATTACTGAGAATGAAGAGGCATTCATCTCAGGAAGGGGCTGTGGTTGTGCCAGGGATACAGATGTGAAGATCAACAAAAGTCCCTGACCTACATCATCTCCTGGCAATAGGGAGACAAAATGCTGATCCTAATCGAAACAGCAGGATAGTACCCAACGATGTCTTGGCCCTCGTTTTACATGCAGTTGATTCCTGGAGATGTTTACATAATTTGCAGGGCTTACTGCAAAACGAAAATTCGTGGTCCTGGCTGGGAGCAGTGATGTCCATCTTTCCTTCCCACAGCCAGCGTGCCAACCCTACAGCAGATACGTATACTCCATGTCTATGTTCAATGAGCTTTGTACCTGGATGGGGAATGGGAAAGGCTCTTTCTTAGTTCAGGCTTCTATAACAAATACCACAGACTTATAAACAACAGACATTTATTTCTCACAGTTCTGGAGGCTGGGAGTCTGAGATCAGGGTGCTGTGTGGTCAAGTTCTCGGTGAGAGCCTTCTTCCTGGTCTGCAGAAGGATGCCTTCTTGCTGCATGCTCCAATGGTAGAAAAAGAACTAGCTTTCTGGTTTCTTCTTATAAAGGCACTAATCCCATTCATGAAGGCTCTATCCTCATGACCTAATTACCTCCCAAAAGCCCCACCTCCAAATATCATCCCATTCAGGTTTCAGTGCATGAATACTGAGAGACACAAACAGTAAGTCTGTTGCAGGGCCCCTGCCGAGTTGCCTGCACAATGCACCATAGAACTGACAGACTGAGGTGAAGATGGTCCCAGCTTTCTCCCACTCTGAGACACCACGAGGCATTTGACTCATCCCTAACTTCTCTGTGCTGATGCCCAATTCCTTGCAAAAGCAGAGGACAGTGGCAGAATGCAGACAACTCCCACCAACCTGACCTGAAGGGTAGCAGCCATGGGGAGAAGGGGATGGAGAAGCCAAGCAGAGTCCAGAGCACCCACGGGCAGCCAGCACGAGACTGAGAACGGATTTCAGGGAGGTGGGGAGTTAGAGAAGCAGGACCAGGCCTGAGTCAAGACTCTAAGGCTCCATGGCTCAGTGCCCCCAGCTCACGCTCTAGCATGGCATTGGACTTCACTTACAAAATACAACTTCAAAGATAAAATAATTAAGAATTTTAAGATTGCAGCCGTAGATAGAGCGTTAAACCCCAAGCAAGGGATAGATGCTCCTGAGCATGGAGCCCTGCGCAACTGCACTGGTCACATGCCATCAAGCCCACCCTGCCTGTTGTGTTTTCCTGGGTGCAGGAGCTGAATGCCTGATCATAATCCATCTGTTTCTAATTTCTGCTAACCTACAGTGATCGTTTCAATCTCCAGCCTTCCTTGCATTCATCCATTTCCATTCTCTAGTAATGCCTCTTCTTACCATTTGCCTTGATCCCTTTCAATTGTTTAAGAATCTGAAATATCTATACAATTTTAAGAAGAGCGAACTCTTAAAATTGTTTTATGTGCTTTCTTTGACCCTTTGTCAAAGAACACAAGACTTATCCCTTTCTAAATGAGTTACTTGTATCATTATTATCAAATCATATATTTATAGTAAAATACATTTCAAGAAATACAGACAGATAGAAAAGTGAAAATCTCTCAAAATTCCCATCCCTAGAATCACTTCCAAGGGTAAGATTACTTCTTTTTAGTTCCACTGGTGTGGTTTTTGATGCGACTTCAAATAAAATGCTCATCCCTTTAATTTCTGCTTTGTCTACAATAACAAGAGTCCCAACTCCCATTAAACAATCTTCCAGTCACGTTGCACTGTCACTCTATCTTAGGTGTCAATTCATCCTCTTTCCTTTTTCTTTTATCCTGAGGAAACTGCTGGGTAATTTTTTCATATAAAGTGCTATATATAATGTTCTGGGTTTCTGCATGTTAAAAATGTAAACGTTAGGTATTTTACAGACAGTTTGCATTACTATTAAGAATTACAAGTTGACTGTCATCTTCGCTATAATTTTAAGGCCACTACATCATTACTTTCTAGTATCCAGATTGCCAATATTATTGCTTTCTTGTTGTAAACAAATTACCTCCGAGAAGCTTTTAAGAAATTTTCTTTTCTCTTAGAATTTTGAAATTGAAACAAGATATTGCTAAACTCTCTTTACTTTTTTTTATTAATTCCTCTTAGTATCAGTTCACCCTCAAGGTCTCCTGAGACCTGAACTTTCTACTATTTGGGGAAATCTTCTCTTATTAATGTTTGTAATTATTTCCTCTTCTTATAAAAATTATATTAAGACTTGTTCAACTTATTTTTATATTTTTCATCTCTAAATTTTATCCTACATTCTGGAGGTTTTGTCAACTTTATCTTCCATATAACAAACATTGCTTTCAGCTATGCTTTTTCCACTCTTCATCCTGCACAAAAAATTTTGGGTTTTGGCACTCATATTGTTTAATTCCCAAAAGTGTTTCCCGTTCTATGTTTGCTTTTTTGGGGGGTGGGGGGGTGGGGGGAGTAGTATCTTCTGAAATCTCTTTGAGATTAACAACTAGCATTTTTTTCAAAACTTTGTGTTCAGCATTATCTCTGTTTCCACTGAGATCGTATGTTACAGTTTTCATCTTAGTTCTTTTCTTCGTACTATTTATTTTCCTTAAACACCTAGTGCTCTCGATGTTTATGCATTTATCAATGAAGTTCTAATTGATTAAGTTAAATAACTGGCACGAGTTACCTCTGGATTTATGTAAGTTCTCCCCACCTTCACCTCCCCAGAACTTTTTAAAAACAAGTCTTGGTTGCGTGTTCTGTGGAAGTGGGTAGTGTGTATCCAGAAGCAGGCCTGCTGATGGGAAATGAGGGCAATTAACAAGCAACCAGGTGGAGGATTTCCACCACTGTAGGTACAACAGCTAAAAAGTTAGCAATTTTCAGTACACTGGCGTGTGTGTGTGTGTGTGTGTGTGTGTGTGTGTGTGTGTGTAGGAGTGTGGCTGTGTGTGTTCATCTATGTCAGCTGAGGAGGTTCCAAAGTTACCTGGATCTTGACCATGCTTCTCTCTGTTCCCCGCATCAGGAAGTCATGCCAGGCCAGATTGGGAGGTGCCACATCTTTAGAGAAAGCAGCAAAATCATGAATGGGAGTCTCCTTCAACATGCAGGAGGAATAATTATTTCCAAAGCAGTTGCTAACTGATTTCCCTGATAATTGTCCTTAGCCAGGCCTATTTGCACAGGCCACTCTTTTTCTTGGGGATCTCTGTTCTTAAAGATTCTCTAGGCTCCTCTGGGAAAAATGAGACTTGTCCTTGGTCTCTCTGGCTGTGATTCTCTCCTTTCTGATTTTTCCATCACTCCTATCCACTTTATATTTTCATAGAATTCCTCAAAATGAGGTTTTGTTTTCCAATACAGTTTTGATTTCATTTTTTTAATGATGTAATTTCTATCATTGCAATGAGATCTTTGGCAGGAAGGAAGATGGAAGGACATCTCAAATTATAGTCTTGAACCTCCGACTTCTTGATTAATTTTAACGGTAATTGGCATAGCACCTTGCCTTAAATTCATGCCTATTTAACATTTGAGTATTGTAATTGCTACAAAATCCCTATCAAAACATTACCCATTACAGTCAGGAAATGGGATTCAGTTATGGCTGTAATTGAAATAACAGATTTATTATCACGGTGAATAAAGTTTAAAGTGAGTATAGACAAACTCAAAGAACAATTGGGATGTCTCATTTTTAGAAACAGGCAAAGATGAAATGTGGCCAATAGAACTCAATGACATAAGTTAAACTAACTTGGGGGAGAAAGTAAACTATATCTTCCCTAAGGGTAAAAACATAAGAATAAACTAGTTGTTGTAAGGGATAGAAAACTCTTGACTGACTTTAGATCTAGGGAGAACTAAACAGAGAGGGTGGATTAAGAACAAACTATGAGGAGATGGTGGTTAAAACTCAGTATATTACCTCATTATCTCATATAATGTGAGGGTACATTAACATCTGATTACTGTTCAAAATGCCAGACAGTGGTATAAAGCAGCTACAATTAGCCATAGCCTTATTAATTAACAGCTTACATTTTAAAGGTGCCTCATTACTATAATTACTCACAACAGATGAGGGGAAAAAAAAGTTTCTCACATCTTACATTAGAAACAAAGATTTGAATTCTCAAGTCTGTATTTAGTGCCTTGAACCATTGGATTTCATTTTACTTTAACATATTTCCGAATAAGAAAGAAACTCTATATACTTTAGCCACAAAGTTCCTATTAATTTTGAACATGGTTTGTATAGTACAACTTAGCATTATAGTTTATAATGAATGGACTAATACAATATATGTGAAAGAACATCAATTAATAGCTAACAGGTTAAAAATCAGCAAAATTTTTAAGCAGTCTGTCAAATGTTCAGACTGAGGTATTGTAAATTCCCTGAGGTATTGTAAATCAATGAAAAGGCAAATATCAACCTATTAACTTAAGAAACTTAATACCTTCTATTACCATCATGGAAACTGAGTCAGTCAAGGGTCATGTCTGTGGATTCAAAAGATTGGTGGAGTTTTTTGTTTGTTGTTTGTTGTTTTTAATTTACAACGCTTCAGAGTTTTTTTTTAAAGACAGTACTCCTTAATAATGAGTACAGACTCTAGTCAGCATGTGATTTCTGACAAGAGATACCATAACTGGTAGAAAATGAACTAAAGAGTACTTTCCAGTACCTT
The DNA here is from genome assembly GCF_057876585.1 of Rhinolophus sinicus. Classification (NCBI taxonomy): domain Eukaryota; kingdom Metazoa; phylum Chordata; class Mammalia; order Chiroptera; family Rhinolophidae; genus Rhinolophus; species Rhinolophus sinicus. The sequence continues at coordinate 20,352,980 of NC_142503.1, forward strand.
CTACCCAAGAGAGTTTGATCTTATTATTTTGTTTAAATTGCTAAGGCCATACTTTCATCTTTCTTTGGTCACATTCCCAGAAAATTCTGATGTATTTAAGCAAATAAACAATGTGTATCTGTTGTTCCTGAGGAGTGAGGAAATGACAAAATTAGTCTTTTCTCTGGGTCAACATGTGCTGCATGAAAATGGGATAAACAGATGAGTGCCCTGAATAAAACTGGAGGCTGACCAATGGGGGGGGGGGAGGTGAAAGGGTGGGGGAGTCTTCTCTTTGATATTATTATACCTAAACACCACTAAAGAGAAAACAATGACTAAAAAACAACTCAGTCTACTTCTATAATACCATGTTTCACGAGGAAGAGATGATGAAATTGACGATCCTTCCCATACCAAAACCATGGAATCTCTAAGAGAGTCAAGATGTTCAGAAAACCCATTCTAATTTAATACTAAAATGTTCCTTGCCTCATCCATATGCACACGTTATTTAATTGTGTTCACGTCTCACAAAGACTGACTAAATAAAGGTTGTTATTTTTTGGAGCTTCCTATAGAATAAGTTTATACTTCTATTGGTCTAAACTCCATTATGATAGTATAATTTAAATTTTCTTTGTCTTTTTTTCTAGCTTGTTCCATGCTATATGTATGGTGAAAATGGTAAAAGTTGTTTTACTGGTATTTGCTTATTACCTTTAACATGGTAAAATAGAAATTATGCTTCCAAAAATAGAGGTCAAATTATTGTAAAGTGTTCTTGTCAGTAATTAGAATTATTTACTTTGATCTAGCTACTATAATTTATTTTACAAGAACTTTCATGTGCTAAGGAAGAGGGGAAAATTCAGTAACAGTACATAGTCCAAGTAATCTCTACATACCCACCACTAAGAATAAATCTAGATGATGTACCAGAATTTAATCTTTTTACTTTAGGCATGAAGAAAACTGAGGACCAGAGAATTAAGAAATGCAGCTTAATGTCATGCAGCTATCTTATTTAACTGTATAACAGAAACTAAAACTCAAGCCTCTGACGTTGGTTGTTTAGCCTTTCCTCAGTATCATATTGCATCCCCTTAATTTACAAAGATTAAAAAACATATTAAATGAGATAGGAAAGAAATTCAAAGTAACTAAGACCTTCTAAAGAAGAGGTAGATGAGCTTTGAAATAAAGATTTTTTTCCCACTATATTTCTTATGAAATCATGTTTTAGATTTTAGGTTGGATAATTGTGTTTCTGTTTATAAAGGGTCATGATCAGATTGCTAGTTATGTGAGGTATAGCCCTGAAGGTCAAAATCCTTTGTTCACAGAATGGCTGCTCATAGGCTATTTTTTTGTGGTGTAACCCACTTTCCAAATGGATGTTACTGCCACAAATAGATCAATGAAGTCATCGTAATAAATCATTACCAGGTTTTCGAAAACTAAATCCTAAAAACGCTACAGATAAAATGTGGTTCTTAAAGAACTAGACCTAAGAGCAGCAATGAAAAGACAAGCCCTTCTTTGGAGACACTAAAGAGGCACTGGAACAGGCAGAGCTTCTAGTTGATAAGTGACAACACATCTTTAAGATACAGAAAGATTCTGATGGAAAAAAAATATATTATCAGAATCCAAATAAGTCTGTCAGTTACAGTCAGAAGGAGGGAGCTTATTAGGATTCTGGGCAAAGGAAGTTCTTTGGATAAACAGTGCAACTCTGGAAGGCAGGAGAACTCAAAGCAGAAGGAGGCAAGGATTAGGCTATGGCTTGCGACAACTGGTACACCTGCTTTCCTCTCCAGAACCTGTTTTACAGTTCACACTCTAGCATCCTTGTTTCAGTTATTTACCCTACACCATGAGGTTTTTGGAGAATGGAGCTGCAGTAACTAAATAAATAATACAATGACTCTAACAGAGTCAAAGATCAACGTGGAGCATAGGAAGCCACAGATTCATTGGAGGAAATGCTAAGAAGGTTAGAGACCCTTTCCAGCTCAGAAAGTCTATTAATTCAACTGCTGAAGTCAATTGGAGATTTTATGAAATCCAGCAGGATTTAAACCATGAAGAAAAAGAGAATAATGGTAGCAAAGGTACTTTATAGTTTGCCCTTATTGAAATATCTGAAATTAAAGACACATTAGAAATATAATAATGAATTTAATTCAGTAAGTCTGACTAATAAGGCCTATGACAAAAACGAAGATAATATCATAGAGAATTAAGTCCTGAAATAAGAATTTTCTCTCATGTACCTACGAGCTGATGAAAGAAGTGTAATTTATAAACATCTACCAAGTTTTTTTGTTTTGTTTTGTTTCACTTTTAGCCATTGATTCATAGTAGAAATAAGTATTGAAAAGGAATCTCAAACAGTAGCTTTGTTTTCCAGGTTTCATTTGAGTGGAGAACAGTGACTCGAATTCCTACCCCCCCGCCATGTCTTTAATATGCAAGTCAATAAAGCTAAAATCAAAATGGCTTTACATAACTGTCTGAACCATCTAAAGCAGTATTCACATACAAAGTGTTTAGCCACAATGTAAATTAAGTCCATTTAATATTACCGTTATTTGAAATATCTTTCTTTTTTTTTTTTTTAACTTACTAGATTACCAGTTCATTACAAAGGATATTAAAGGATACAAACAGACAGCCAGATGAAGAGCTACACGGAAGTTGGCCCAGACAGCTCCAAAACACAGCAGAGTTCCATCCCAGCAGAGTTTGGGGCACACCACTCTCCCGGTACACAGATACATTCTGGTTCACCAGCCTGTAAGCTCTCTTAACCCCATAGATCAGAGATTTTTATGGAGGCTTCATTATGTAGGTATGATTGATTAAATCTTATGGGTAGTTACCCAAAAAAATCTAAAACACTAATTCAAAAAGATATATGCACCCAATGTGCATTGCAACATTATTTACAATAGCCAAGAAATGAAAGCAACCTAAGTTTCCATCAATAAACAAATGCATCAAGAAGATGTGTTACATATATACAATGGAATATTACTCTGCCATCAAAAAAGAATGAAATCTTGCCATTTGCAACAAGGATAGTCCTAGGGTGTATTTTGCTAAGTGAAATAAATCAGACAATGACAAATACCGTATGATTTCACTTACATGTAAACCTAAAAGAAAAACAAAATAAGTGAACAAATAAAACAAACAAACTCATAGATACAGAGAACAAATTGATGGTCATCAGACTGGAGGGGGTTGAGGGATGGGTAAAAAAAGTGAAAGAGATTAACAAGCCAGTTGTATAATTGCCAGTTATAAAACCAGTCACAGCAATATAAAGTATAGTATAATGGACAAAGTATAATCAATATTGTAATAACTGCATATGGTGTCAGGTGGGTACTAGACATATCAGGGTGATTACTTCACAAGGTATATAAATGTCTAATCACTATGTTGAACACCTGAAACTAACATAACATTGTATGTCAACTGTACTTGAAAAATAATTTTAAAAAAAATTTTTAATAAAAATTTTTAAAAACATCAATGAAATAGTTTTCTTATAAGACACAGTAACAGATAGAAAAGCATTTGAAAAATAAAAATAAACACAGGAAATAAAGAGTTTTTTTAAAAAGATTATTTTCCCTGAAATAAATTTATTTTATAACATTAAAAAAATAGAAAGTAGTAGTTTTCAACACAAAAAATAAATTACATTACATAAGAATATAAATAAAATAGTGTTCAATATTATAAAAATAGACATAAGGAATAGCTTATAAAAACAAAGTAAATATTAAACATCAAAAAAAATATTAAATTAACAGTTCGAGAAAAACAAACCAAGGACTAGTAGGAGAAAACTAAATGGAGTGAAAGAATGAAAAGGGAGCTACCAGGCATGAAGAGAAGAGAACACAGAGATGCAAACTGAAAATAATATACTTTCTTGGAGAAGTTACACGAGTAAATAATTCAGAAGTGATAGTCAAATATACAGGCAGAAACATTCTAGAACAGAACAAAATTTAAAAATCTGAAATTTTGCCTAGGTAAATTTAAAAACTGAAGTCAACAACAAGAAATATCCTAATAAAAAGTGATTTTTCAAAGTCAGCTAAGTAATCCAAGAAATATCCTAGAAGGAAAATAATCAAAGCAATGCCAGCCTCAGCCTACTCCTCTACACAAATAAATACTAGAATGTAATTATAGGTACAAAATTTTTCATTTCAAAACAAATATTTCACTTGGGATTTAGTCTCTTTGATTAATCCTCCAAAAGCAACCAGCTCAGGCAGCTTTATTTGTGAAACAAGGAAATGAAGGCTTACTTAGCTTAATTTTTTTTTCCACTGATTAATTTTATGATAGCTAAACTACTCTTTATGTCAAAAGGCAACAGGGAGATATTCTGAAATCTGAAAGATTTTTAATATGTATCACCCTATTATGTTTCTGAAGCAATCATAATTTTTAGTATATTTGGGACATACTTATCCTAAAATAAAATTCATTGTTTATCTGAAATACAAATTTGACAGGCTGCTCTGTATTTAGACTGGCAACCCAAATTATGCATACGTGAATTGGGCTGGGGAAAAAGGAAGCAAACTGGTAATACTAAAGATTATTTAAAACAGCTATTTATACTACCATGTAGAAACTACCATGTTGAAGCCACCCTCTGGTATCATAGTGACCTCCTCTCAAATAACCCTAAAATGTCTAGATTCCCTCTATGGTTTCATCCTGTCTGGAACTTCTCTACATTTAGGGTGTTTTCAACATGTCCAGGGATTTGTTGAGACATATGGGAGAGCCTTACCCTACGTCATAGTCAGTTATTTAGAGTCATGTTTGTAATTTGGTTTACTATCTAGGGGTCTCTCAGGCTGGGTCATGGTTTCATTTCAGACAAAATTCCTGAAAGAACCTGCTTCTTCATTTAACACACAAGTCATCCTTATTCTAGCAGTCCAAAATAGAAGCCTATATGTCTTCTTTTCAAATCAAATATTCCTGAGGTGTTCATTCCTAGCTTACACCTGAACTCCATCTGCATCACCTGGTTGCTTTATCATTCTCAACTCCTTCCCCAAGGGACTGAAGATTTTGGCATCATTCTGTTTCCTGATAATTCCCTCTCCCTAATCTTAAACTCCCTCTGTTCCCAGAACGTACTGCAACACATTATCCCTGCTTTGTAGAACAAGCGCCAAACTATAGAAATAAATAAAAGTTCCAACCAGCAACTATGACAAAGCTCACTATCGAATCCATTTCGTAACAAAACAGCATCAAGCATAATGAACACTATGAGTGTGTACTAAGCTAAGAAAGTAAACCAAAATATTCCAAGAATATAATTTAATGAATGTAAAATTAGCTTTTACATCCATGTCATGTTGTACCATAGGGGAAATAAGTTCTATGACTTGCTATTTGTTCCAAGATTGTGTTAAAATGATAACTTGTGGCTTTTTGAATGTATAACTCTAATTTAACAAGATTAAAAAACTCAAGAAAATCAAATATTTTCTGTAATATTGTACACTGCTAATTGATTAGATAATGATGATCCAGAAACTCTAAAATTTTGAAGTTTAATTCACACGATATACTATATTGATCACCTGTTTTGTAGATAGGACTATGCTGAACTCTTTGAAGACATCAAATACATGGCAATACAATACAATCTTCCTTTGGATTACAATCTATTGTCAGAAGAGAACTGTATTATGATATGAATAAAAATGTCAAATGGAAAGTATCTTCAATGACAATGCAACATTTTCTATATTTTTCAATTCCAGCTCTTAATGTATCCTACACGTTTTTTTTAAGGTATTATATGAGACAAATTAATTAAGGATGGAATTAAGAATCCAGCAGCAGTTGCACCCTGCCATGCTTTGTGAGATGAGCTCTTTGTAATCCTGCACATGCTTTTCTTCCCCCCCTTTTGCTCACCAGGTTTGCTCAAGCCGTAATTACTACCAAGTTTGCTCCATAGCTACTGTATCTGTATATGTTGTTTTCACAACATCTTTCACCTTTTTACAGCTGAAGAGTGTGTTTTCAAGTGCCTACATTCTCAGTTCTATTCTGTTATTTTCCATTAACTATAGCAGGTGACAATATTGGATCGCATGACCTAGTTGTTTCTCCATCTCTTTAGTGACAGCCAAATGGAACAAATGCACATAATCAGAAAATAAAGACAAAAGAAGCTATTTGAGCAGAAGATAAATTAAGGTAAAATAAATGAATCTACTACCTGACAGAGTAAGGAAAGCATCAGCATGCAGAGAATGCAATAATCCCTGATTAGAACTCCCTTAACCTTTTCTGCAGCTCACATGCCCTCTATGTGCCTATAAGGACCTCTAACATTTTCATGCTTAAAAAGCTGCTTTGGGTCTCTTAAAATTGGGTGATTCCATTGCTTCTATCATATCATCTTCCAGCCTGTGCTATGCACTCAGAGGTCTACATACAAATTTTAAATTGAAAAGCCTTCTAGAGAAAAAGGACTATTGTCAACTGAGTAATTTAATTCTTTGATTCTGGAAAAGTTTTAATTTTAAGGACAAATGGAAATGTGCATATAATGTTTTATGGTGTGATAAGGGACATTTGTATATGCCCTTCAAAAATATACGTCTCACAATGCAAAAAAGGAGAAAAGATTTTAATAGGTAATTTTTGTTGCACTATCTTACTATGCTCGAATTATACATCGGGCTGTCCTTATGTAAGTATTCATAGCCAGAAACCCACCTGTCAAAGTTACTATCCCAAATCAATTCATCTGTGAGGAAAACTAAGGCTAAACCTTACTGTGAAGAAAACATAATAATTAAATGCAATAAAAACTTTGTACTTAGATATAAATTGCACAATTTTAAAATGCTCTAGTTTTTAACATAACTCAGGACCAAACTTCTTCCTTTCACTCAACAGTACGATCTTTATCTAATTGCAGCATGACTGTCTCAGGTCTTCATTTCAAAAGGCTGCCACAGAGCTGGACTTAGAAAGCCAGTTATCATAGTGAGAAAATTTCTAAACTCCATTTCCATTGACCATATTTCAAAGCAAAAAAAGGCAAATCTTTAAGAATAACAACTCCTTTTTTAAATTTCACACCATTCAAATAGGTATAGAATCAATTAATTTACGGATACTCATGATATACCGACTTAAAGAAATCCAGACATTTGGCAAAAGCAAACAGCAAAATAAACCAAATAATTTGCATATTTAAAAATTCTTTTTATCAGGAAATTTTGGGATTATCGACAGAGTCTAATCCTGGTGTCCAAACTGACATAAAACATTATTTCATCAGGACCTGTATAGTGTCAGTAAATACAAAATTTTCTTCATGGGCCTTATATTTATTATAGTGAAACCCAAAGTGGTTTTAAAAGAAGCAAATTCAGAACTCTCAATCAATGAAATATTTCTGTTTGTAAATTTGATCTGTCGTTATTTTAAAAAGATGCAACATCGAAAAGTTCACAAGAAAGAGCAAATGGTATTTGAAACCCTAGACCTCTTTGAAAGTCTCCCCAGGAGTGGGGCAGATAGGCGCCTGCTAGTATCAGTCAGGGATCCCATCCCACTGTGATGTTAATAAGATGAAGGATGCTAGTACAAAAAACCACAGTAATTATAGGGGGAGGTAAATACTTTTTTCATTTCATGGACTGTCTCTCCATGCAGCCTGCACTTTAAGAAAAGAGCTTTGTTATACTAAATGCACATGTTAATTGAACATTTCTTTAGAATTTTGCCCTTCACTGATAGGTCAGAGAAGAGTCATGATAGGGACAAATCACTGTCAATTGTGTAAGATATTAAAAGACACCTGACTTCAAAAGCTCCTGATATTTTTGTTCTGCCTTTCAAGAAAGTTGTTTCGTCACCAATTTTTCAAATCACAAATGTCAATGTCATTTGGTTACCACAAACAGCATGTACATTAAAGGGACTGAAAACTAATTGGACCATTTTATGTGCACCTGAAAGTAAAATAAGGAATAGAGAAATAGACTATAGCCAAAGAATTCCTATAAACCTTATTTGGCTCTTCACTGATTCTCTTCTGCAGGAAATTCATGTCAGAAAAGAGATGGAGACAACCTTGGCAAACAGCCAAGTGTGAAATTCTCTACTTAGCCATTATAAATCATGATTATTTATCTTAATATGGTATCCTGAATACAGAACTGAAAAGGAAAGAACTGGATTCTGATTTGCTGAGTCCAAGAATGCCTGAAATTCTAAAGTGAAGTTCTTTTGCAGAAGCTCGGCATGCAAGAGTATATTTCCCTAAATGTAAATAAGCTTGGGGATTGTCAGAAGTAGGGATTTCTTTTTATTTTTTTATTTTTTTTGTTGTTGTTATTATTATTATTATTATTATTTTTTTTTTTTTTGCAAAAAGAGCAAGCCTGTATTTAGATCCCTAGTTGATTTAACTAATTGGTGTGAAGTGAAGTAAATTAGTGGCCCTAATGCAGACAGTTCAAAGCCTGACAATAAGGGAGCACAGTAGGTTATGATCTGATGCTACGTAATAGTAGCTGTGCCCTCGCCACACATTCTGGAAAGAAGTTAGATAAAACAAGCACGTGTCCCTGACCTTAAGAAAAATCACTTCTAGGGCACTGTTTCAGCCCTCTGCATATATGATTTACTTAACATTTGACTGCTTTCCAGAGCTTAAAAAATTGGATGTTTTTCCTTCAGTGATAGAGAATGGTTGAGCCATAGAGATATAATCTGCTACAGATAATAAGTGAAAAGAAGTGCTCAATATGCCATGGAGTCTTTCCCACAATTCTTCAGGGATGTGTGCTCTCTGATTTATAATTGCTTCATAGAGTGAGACTCATGGAGAAAAAGCGTAGGGGGCACACTCAGTTAGGCACAAAAAGGTCAAAGGGAACACCATTCTTATGGCAAGTTTCTTATTTCACGCTTATCTCAAGGAAAGCACACTCGGACTGTACAGATATAGAAAATGTCCCTAGAATAGAAAATACTAGAATTGCTAAACAAAGCCGTGATCACCTAATCCAATCACTCCCCATGAGCAGATAAACACCCTAAAACAGGCAGGATTTTATAGCACTTAGTCTCCAGTGATGCAGCACTCTCTGTCATTAACAGGACCAAACCATTTTGGGACAATTGTGATGTGAGAAAGTGCTACCTTTTACAGAATCAATATCGGCCTCCCTGTGGCTTCTCTGCGTTGGTGTATCCCCTAGGACTTCATCCAAATTGCTGACGAAAGTATTGAACAGGGCAGGGTTGGAGGCCTCCCTGCAGATGGGCAGTTATCACCTGGTCATCACCTAAGGCTCACCTAATGGTGCTGTCCTCTGGGAGAACACTGCCCCCTGACATTCCTGAGTTATAGTGTAACAACTCTATCTCACGCAAGCGGGCTTTAGCGAGATCATTCTGAGCAATTTCACTTTGGCTGCCAGTTATTAGCACTTTCTTTTTTAAGGGCCATCAGACCATCTTGTCCAGAATTTGGCTTGGGATAAAGGAAGTGTGCCAAACCTGATTCATACACTTCTCCATGTAGTCAAGGTTAACCCTAGGTCTAAAAAACATTAAATAAATAAATTCAAGTCTCAGCATCCTTATAAAGTTATAATTATGCCACGACTTCAACATTTGAAAGGGACAACTGATTTGACCCTCAGCATTTCCACATGGGACAAAATTGCTTACATTTACCATTTACATTTTTAGTGGTGCCTTCAAACATCTAAAAACAGTAACAACAATAAATACATAAAAATACTGGAGAACAAGTTTTTTGGTTTGTTTTTATACAATTTTTTTTTTTAATTTTATTGGGTAACAGTGTGTTTCTCCAGGGCCCATCAGCTCCAAGTCGTTGTCCTTCAATCTAGTTGTGGGGGGTGCAGCTCATTGGTCCATGTGGGAATGGAACCGGCAACCTTCTAATTAAGAGCACGCGCCCTAACCAACTGAGCTAACCGGCCACCCCTGGAGAACCAATGTTTAAGATACTGTTTTAGATCTATTTCCCAGCTTCAGCATCTCTACTCTTGCTTTTCTCCAAACTTCTCTGACTTCTCTTTATTAGTTCCATATATTATCTTCTCTTCCTTCAACTACCCGTTATTATCGGGGGTTTCCTCATTTTCTCTCCATTCTTTCCTTCAGTGATGTCTTCCCATGGCTTCAGCAACCCAGATTCATGAGTCTAAACTCACATGCTCTCTCACCCCTGCCTCCGGATCCATGCTGATCTCTTTATAGGTGGCCCTTTCCTCCCTCTTCTCCCATTGACATCCTTTACTCAGAGTTCATAGTGCGGCATAGATGCCCACCCTCATAGATGTATTAATTCGCTAATACTTGTCTCACATTATTATATCTGCTGTACGGATGGCTTTCCTCATTCCTACACCATGAATATTTCTAGGACTTACCCCAATGAATGCATTATGCCAGGGGTAAATAAAATATTACTTGAATGAAATAAAATAGGAAATGAGTTTCCCATCAGGCGGTGGAGATGCAGATGCTTACAACCCAATCACTGAATATATAAAGCAAGCGCGTTTTCATATGAGTATTTGGTGTGCATGCCTACAAAGCATGCACGGTTTATCCCACCAATGGCCTGTGCTTAATGCTTCCTAGGTCCCCGGAGGCACGATAATCTGTAAAAGCACCAAAGTTGAAATCCGAGCAAGCAGGCACAGATAATGGCATTTCAAACTAGACCTTCACCTTCTTCCTCGAATAACCTTACTACCACAGTCTCACAGTACAACAGAAAATTTGTTAAGTTCATATGATTTCTTAGGGAAATATTCTGCGAGCTATGGAATGTAGCTGCCTCTAAATAAACAAATTGTTGCATAGCATCTCAAAGTAACAGTGAGAGAGAACCCTAGTTTTTAATGGAAATTAACACTGGGAATCTTATATCCCGCAGTACTTCTTGTGTTTTCTAAGTTCTCGAGATTAAACGCTGTGTTTATGTTGTAGATGTTAGTGACAGCGTTACAGTGAGAACCATGATAGCTCACAGACGATTCCAGGTCCTGAAGGGGCCACAAAGAAATGTGTGATGAGAGGTGGCAGGGACAAGCGGTTAAGGGCAGACACTGAAATGATAAATGGAGCTGATTTTCCAGTAAAAAAATGAAAAAGAGATTTGTGGCAAGAGGAAGAGCATTAAAATGAAGGAAACCCATAGGATATCATGAGAGAGAATATCCCTCTGGGGTGTATCATATGTAGCACTGGGAAACACACCAAAGTGAAAAGGACGAAGGCATTAAGGACGTCTCTGCTTCAGCAACGCCCTAGGCATGGGCTGCATGCTCTACACACAGGCTCCACTTTCTGTTTTTTTCTTTTTTTTTAAATTTCTTTTTATTTTATTAAATTTATTGGGGTGACAATTGTTAGTAAAATTACATAGATTTCAGGTGTACAATTCTGTATTACATCATCTATAAATCCCATTGTGTGTTCACCACCCAGAGTCAGTTCTCCTTCCATCACCATATATTCGATCCCCCTTACCCTCATCTCCCACCCCCCACCCCGGGCTCCACTTTCTAAATGAAAACATTTATTTTGAGAATAGCAGCTTCCTCTGTAATCAATTTTGTCATGGACTGAATGTTTGTGTCCCCTCAAAATTCATAGGTTAAACCCTAACTTCCAATGTGATGGCATTTGGAGGTGGGGCCTTTTGGAGGAGATTATGTTTCAATGAGGTCATGAGGATGGAATTCCCAAGATGGGATTTTTGCCCTTATCAGAAGAGGAAGAGCCCAGAGTTCCTTCTCTCTCCATGCGGGGACACAGAGAAAAGGTGACCATCTGCAAAGCAAGAAAAGGATTCTCACCAAGAGCTCAACCCTGCTGGCAACCTGATCTTGGATCTCATAGCCTGTAGACTGTGAGAAGTAAATGTCTGTTGTTTAAGCCACTTAATCTATGAAATTCTATTAGAGCAGCAGAAACTGACTAAGACAAGTCTTATGTATCCTCCTATACAAATACCATTCTGCTATAAATCAAAATAGCCAAGTGTTTCTCTGTACCTCTCACTCCCAACTCAGAGATGCTAGAAAATGATATATCCGAATTATATCATTTCTTGTCTTTTCTTTAAATCATGCACATTTGGATAACATGGAAAATTAATATGCATAACATGGAAGAGGACGAATCAGTTTATACATGAGTATAAAATACATTCATTAAGGAAAAAAGTTTATCATGTAGGAGCAGCAATAGTAGATGGAGCAGTAAGAGGAACATTGTACTTATATATAATTAGAGTGAGTATTTCTTTCATTTTTCCCCACTGCTTTGACACTTAAGTACACAAGACAGATTCTTTGAGGTCAACCAGCACCATCTACCAGATGTGGCGGACATGATCTTGAGAAGAATTGAATTCAAAGGAGTTCCATTTTCTAATGTACAGATGTGTATCTTGAGAATTAACAATGTGCAGCACAATAGGTAAAAATGAACAATGTAATAAAAACAAACTTGAATATGCCATTATATGGCCTTGGGTTTCTCATCATTATGCTCTCTCTCCAAACCTCCTTGGGGATCAGGTACAATTAAAACAGTACTGACTGATAACAGACATGTTTTCCATCATACACATATGAAATAGCAGCAACATAGATGAAGATAAATGTAAGTATTTTTTCAAACTTCACGTGATGCTTCATAGGATACCTTTTTTAAAAAATACATCATAGGGTATACAATGTGTAAGCACATAAAGATAGAACTTTCAGTTGTATGTTCCATATGACATTAGCTGAAATCCAATGGCACTGGATTTTTTTTAACTTTGTTGTGCCTGCTTTTAGTCTTCAGAATGGAAAGAGACGCATACTTGGCCACTCCTAGTTCGACTACAGCTCCCTGGGTACCCAGCTCAGCTTTGGGTATGGGTTATATGTCCGCCCCACTATATTCTCTTCCACCTCATCCATACTTTTTCTACTTCTGAAGAGAAGAGTTATGAACATTCAAGACCAAAGTGAGCATTGGTGGCTGCTTCTAATCAAGGTGTTTCTTTGTTTTCTGAACAACTGACTAACCTTGGTTCTCCCATCAGAGGGACATCTTTCCTAATCGGCCTAACATTGTTGAAGCCACCACTGTCCTTTACTCCCCACATCTTTCCAGCACAGGTTGACACCATTTCACAGACAGCACAGTGCTGAATCCCTTATAGATTGGCAACACACATTAAAGAATTATATTACCATGGCCACAAGCGTGGTGAGGAAGTATAGACGCTAAATCTCCAGTCCATTGCCATTTCCTTTTATAACAACTTGCGGTTTTGCAAATTAGTATAACTCCTGAATGCCTTGAAAGGAGCAGACAGGAGTTTAGTGGGAGTTGTGGCTCATTGACTTCAGTGAGCGCGTACGATTCAAATCTTCTGAGTTTTATAAGGTGATGAGTTAGGTTAGTCTAAAGCAAACCTTGGAGCATAATTTGATTGGTTTTCCCTCCATCAGTGATGGATGCTGGATAATCACTTTCTGCCTATTATATCCATAAATCAACTGCAATTCCATTTTAATCTGTAAATAAAGTTAAATCGGGGCTATGAGGATATTACACGCCTGCATTAGCTACTTAGAAGTGTCATTACTGTCGGTGGTTATTGAGCTGAAGGTAGTCGTTTGAGTTTTTAAGTTCTAGTTTTAAAGAAGCTGAGACAAATTTACTGAATGGTCTTACAAGAAGCACCATACACTCTGAGAAATTTGTACCTGCCTGAAATTGCAAACATAAATTATGTAATATCAGAACAAATAAGGATTTCTAGCTTCAAGCACCAAGTGATATTATCTTCAGATTGTCAGTAGGGCTGCAGGGAACACAATGAAGAATAGAGTTAAATGCTCCTCACAGAGAAGGGGAAAAATGGGCCAATATTCCCATCTCAACCTGAGAAATCAAAACTAGAAAAAATATCCAGTGGATCAACCTGCCATGCTGTACAGTGCTCACAGCTGGATCCCGTCACACAGGCAGTATTACAGCAGCTGGCACATGATGGGTGCTCAATAAATATCACAGAACACTATTAACCAATCCGTACACGTGGCAAGGCAGTGTGGGCTCCAAATCTCTGACATCATGGGATGTGTCTACATGAATGTGAAGCATAGCACGCTGGATGAAAGCAAGCGTCAGCCCTGGAGACTGAAAGAGAGGCTGGCCAAGCCTCTGTGCGGCTGGTGAGAGAAAGGCAGACTGGAAGCACTGGAGACCACTGACTTCAGCTCTGTGTCGACAGATCAATTCCTCAGCTTTCTGTGACCAAAATCAACGTAAAAATACCAGAGCATAATTGTATGGCAGTCATGTTTGACTCACAACACATTCATGTCAAGTTACTGAGAGGTAAACATTCCAGAATGGTATTTTCCATTTCAGCTGGGTTATAGAAATTCATGCACACACATTCTGAATAGGAGTGTATACACACACACACACACACACACACACACACACACAGACTATATCTATATATATGTTATCACATGAATAAAAGAAATTCAAAAGAATCACCAATAACCCCATTTAAAAAGTTGAACTTAGCACATTTATGCTCCAAATTAAACTTGAACAAGACTTCATAGAGATCCCAGGATATTCAGGAGAACTTACAGTGAGAAGAAAAGTAGATCCCATAAGACATCAGACTTTTAAGATAAACATAATCCTCCTATATCCTGTCTAACTTTTGTGTTCTCAAAACCACTTCCATTTGAATTAATTATTTAAATTAAATCACCAGGCCTTAATTTTTTTTTTTTTTTAAGTTTCCTTGGTTATATTATGGGAACAAGTTGAGCAAAATAGAGCTCATCACCAGGACACTGGACACCAATGCCAACACAGCACAAGTCTAATTCTACTGTTAAAGCAGCTAAGAAAACAAGCACTGACTCGTGGGCGGAGTCCACACCACAGGACAGGGGGCCTCAAGGAAACCAAGACTAGACTTAAAAGGGATTCACATCCACATCATTCGTATCTGTCTGTCAGGATTACGTGTTCATGTAGGTTCATGAGTAAATCCTGGGTGCATCTACCGGAGACAAGTGCTTTATATCTCAGGAAGTGAAAAAAAAAAATGGAGGGAAGAAATGAAAAAATTATACCCATGGAGTATGTATATATATATACATATATGGGGATAGAGTTACATGTATACAGAGAGAGAGAGAGAGAACAGAAAGATCTCAGGTATAATGATTAAACAAATTACAAGTTCGAGCGGCCCATTCCACATCATTCACAACAGGGTGTTAGACATTGCTACATCCAACTATTCCACAGAAATTCCCAGAGTTTGTGCCACTAAGTTCATGTTTAAACTCAGTTACAAGCATGACCCTCTTTCAAAATTTAGTCATAGTAGACTGGATTAAGAAACTGTGGTACATTTACACAATGGAGTATTACGCAGCCATAAAGCAGAAAGAAATCTTACCATTTGCAACAATATGGATAGACTTAGAGAACATCATGTTAAGTGAAATAAGTCAGACAGAGAAAGACAAATACCATATGATCTCACTTATATGTGGAATTTAAAGAAAAGAATAAATGAATGAACTAATCAGAAACAGTCTCAGAGACATAGAGGAAAAGCTGAGAGTTGTTAGATGGGAGGGAGGGTGGGGATAAGGGGGAAGGTGAGGGGATTAGACAGCACAGTCAGTAACCACAAGACTGCCACGGGGTTACGAAAGTCAATTTTGGGAATGTAATCAATAATGTTGTAAAGATTTTGTAGGGTATCCGATGGACACTTATCTCATTAGGGAGACCACTTCAGGGATGAGATAGATGCCTGATCACTGCACTGTACACCTGAAGCTGAAGCTGAACAATAATGAATGTCAACTACAAGTTTATATATTTACATATATATGTTTACAAGAAGCGGAGTACAGCATTAGGAATAGAGGCAGTAGAAATGTAATGGCTCTGTGCGATGTCAGAGGGATAGTGGATGGGGGAGGGGAGTTGTCACTGTGTGAGGGATATAAACAATAAATGTCTAACTATTACATTGTTTTGTGCACCTGAAACTAATAAAAATGTTTTAAAAATTAATTAATTACTTAATTTAAATAAATTTAGTCAAAATAGTCAAAGCTCCAAAAACATCATTTTAAAGATCAAATAAAAATAGGAGCATAAGAAGGGTCCTAAAGCTGCACCTCCCAAATTATCAAGGTCACGTTAGGTTATGGTTTAGCACTGTTTCAGTATCAGGTTTATTTAATTTCAGAGACTGGGATACAGTGTTAATACCCAAAGCCTTACTAAGCAATAGCAGAGTATGTCAAACTCCTTAGTTTTCCATTCATCAGTGAGAGGAAGGTGGAGCCCACAGACAGAAGAACCACTCCCCTGGCTCCACCCACTTGATCAACATTCAACAAACGTGTGTGTGTGTGTGTGTGTGTGTGTGTGTGTGTGTGTGAGAGAGAGAGAGAGAGAGAGAGAGAGAGAGAGAGAGAGAGAATTTCCATGCATCAGACTCACTGCCCAGCACTGTAAACACCTCCTCCACTCACCTGGAGTCCTAGCTGTCTAGCCCATCCCCTATTTCCCCACCTCTCCACAGTGATTCCAAGTCTTGCGAAAGTGTACAATTCTTCAAAATAAGATGGGGCCCCTTTTCATATATTCATTTTGATTTTGCCAGAAAACTCCATAGCTTCAACTAATTTTGGAAAACTGGTACTTAACAAATTCATTCCTATTTTGCTTATCTGGCATTCCTGATGCTCATGAACAACCACAGCTTATATTCCATTCTCCTTCCTGGGAAAAGTGCCACATAAAAAGAATCAATATACAATTTCCTTTCAGAGAAAATAATATGATAATGCCCTCTGTTTCATGACACTAGCTACCAATCTTTGTCAAGTGTGGAACATTAACGAAAGTGGAAATGTCATAGTCCATCTACATGATAGAACAAACTGAGAAAGGGTTCTAATTTCTCTTTACCATTAGACAAGTGGTCTCTATCCTGATATAAGGAAGTTAATGAGTAAAGGATATTGAAATCTTTCCATTGGAGACTTTTCTGTTCTCCAGATGTTTCAGCACCACTAGAAATAATGACTGCTTGCTTAGAGCTAAGTTGGTATGTATCGCACTCTTATTAATTTTTTCTTAAAATAACAATGGAAGTAATTCATAAACTGAATGATGGCATAAAACCTTAAATGTGCCAGAGTTGTGGAATTTAAGTGTTGGAAGGGGTGTAAATGGCATCTTGTCTACTATAATACCCTTGACAAGTCGTGGCTCAGCTTGTGTGGTAGGAAAACACTTCCCAGAAAAATCGATTATATCATTGGACTGCTTTAATCATTAGTTCTTTCCTTTAATCAAAATGTTAACAGTAGCTAACCACTGGGGAGGTGGGATGGGAGAGAGCTTTCAATTCTATATTAATTGAATTTTTCAGAATGACAATGTATTAGTTTCTAACTCAAAAATAAGTGATTTAAAATCCACTTGCAGTTACTTTCCTCTCATTTATCCTTATTTTACCTAATAAGAGCTTCAAGGAGCATAGATGAAACTCTTTGCATTTGGTTGCATGAAGACAGAGATCAGGTTCTCCTCAGGCTTTGCTTCTTTATAAAGAACAGTCTCAGTTCCTCCAAAGACATTTTGTTGGGTGCTGTTGGGAGACAATTCTCTGAGGGTTTCTCACATTTCTGCACATCTTATGAGCAGAGGCACATACTGCCATTGTTCCAGGTAATTGTTTTCAACAATGTAAAATAAAGAGTCTTAGAAGATGGAAACAATGTTTCCCCCAGAACAAAAAGGAGGCATCTTTACTACCCATTACAAAAGATCCAGGTTCCCAAAACGTAGAGTTCCTCTCCTGCAGAGCAACCCACTGTAAGTGTAAGTATCACCTGGCCCTCTTTGCATTGCCCTGTGGCAACTGGGGCTGGGGAAAGGTACCAGAAAAATCTGATATTCTGGGATCTAATATTGCTTTTAGTAATAAAGTCCTTTATCTCTGGCCCAGGAGCCGCCTGACTCCTGCCCGCACCCATGAAGCTGTCAGGGTAATGGATAAGATTGCAAGAATGGTAAACTCTCATCCCTTTCCCAGTTTCTGACAGGTACTGTACACAGTTGAATTGAAAATATGTTCTTGTTCTCTAGGAGATTATATTGCAAAAAGGTCGAACTTGTAAATTTTTGAATGAGATTGAAGAAGCTTAAAACTGTACTTGAGCACTTAAAAAGATAAACAAAGTATAAAAAAGTAGCAGAGTTATAGTGGTCAGAAAGTCTATTCAGCAAAAAGTAAAACAGAATCATCAGCTATGTGAAGGAAAGATGGTGTGTCCTATGATTGTGAAAGGGGCATTGTTATTTCAATTATATAAGACAAACCTGAAGGGCTTTAGAAATGGCAATGATGTTTGATCCCTATAACCTGTAACTCTAAAGCACCTAAACATCTTGCCTTTTGTGGCTTATCTATAGGACATTCATGAATCATATTGTGAACAGCTCTTTCTCACCTGCTCTCCTGCTCCACAATCCAATTACTACACAATGAACCTCTGCGACGTTCTGAGGTTTGCTTATGTAGCTCCCTCCAGAGGTCATTCCTGAGGGTCAATGTGGTGAGGTGAACATATGGCAATAGCTAACTCCAATGACTTGAAAACTGAAATTTTAATCACACCTTGCCACTGCTGAGTCATTTCCCTTCTTCAGAGAGCAATTGGGGAGCTCAAATTTCTTAAACTAATTGAGCACTTAATATACAGCTATAAATTAATCACATTGAAATGGTGCTAATTATTTCATTAACTCCAAACCAATCTGATCTAAAGTGTCACTTCAACTGCTAAATTTCTTCTTTATTTAAACTATTGATTTAAAATGTGCTATGAATTACATATGCAGATAAATAAAGATTAAGTTTCTATCTAACTTTTTGGAAATTCAGGTATAAGGAGTATTATGAAGGATGTATGGGTGTATGTGTCTGATCAACTTTCTTACACTCCCCCCCCCCCCCCCCGCAGCATATACGGCAGTAAGTATAATTTGTAGCCATGTGAATAAAGTGAGATCAGAGCACATTTTCATCCCACTGGTCCAATGGCAGACTGATGACAAAAAAGCTCTTCACTCTCCTTTCTTTCCCTTTCCCCTGAACATCTTGACTGGCAGGCTGGTAGATAATCCTGTTCAGAGTTAATGTGTAGTAACAGGATTGTGGAAAACTGACTTAAGAGGCTTTTATCTGGGTCAGGACATATCGATGCCATATTTAAAGATGTTCTCTCTGTTCACCTCTGTGAAGATAAATGTCTGAACATTGAGCTTAAAAGCAAAAGGGAGAGAGGCACTCCGAGATGGGTGATGAATTGTCAAACTATGGGAAAGAGTTTACACCGAAAAGGCACGTTTGCTTTATAAAGAGTCTCAGTGTAAAGGGGAAATGGAGAAAATAATTAACATGTGCTTCCTTCACTGGGCTGTGTTAGCTGGAAACCGAATTCTTCACAGTTTAGAGAAAGCTCAGTTACTCTACTTCATGAAGAGGAGCCCTCTTGAGCAACAAAGATGATGGAATTCATCCTCTTGTGGCCCAAAAAAGTGGGCCAAAGGCCTGGCTGGACAATTCATCTGGCAATTCAGCAGCTACCATCCTATGAAAAAACATTTAGAACCATAAAGTGCTACTTCATTTTTTTTTTTAATCAGCAGTTAACCTGATAGTCACTCTTATCACAAGAGGCAAAATAAATATGGGAATCTCAAGAGTAAGGGACTGTCTAATGCATGTTTGTTTTCTTTCCTCACAATGAGTCAGCTCCATATCTTTTCATCAGTACAGTCTCAACCAGTATGTGGTCATGTGATCTACTAATGGCATTTGAGAGTCTGCATGGTGGTTTAATGGTGAGATGTAAGCATTTAAGCAGGAGAATTTATAGGTGAGGATAAACCCTTACCTTAAATGCCTGAAAGCCACCAATTACCCATTTGGTTTGCCCAAGGATCCTGATGAGACAGACAAGTAATAGGGTGGTCTGGGGATTGTGGAAGTGAAAGTGGAGGGGCACCAACCTCAACACCCTCTAGGTTCCTTGAGGTCTGGATTCCCCATTATTCTGACAGTCGTTCCATTCTACTGAATTGGAATGAAATGTGGTTTGTTATCAGTAAATAAATACACTGACAGCAATCTTAAAGTATTTCTTCATGCAATAATCTGACCTAATGCCCAGTCAGGGTATGTGTGAACTTCTTGAATTCTCTGAATAAATCTGCATTATCATTTTGCAGTTCTCTTCCTACCAGTACTTGCTCTTAACTTTAGTGACTTTTTATCAACAACATGCCACTCTCCATCTTAGGAGGTGCATTTTAACAGTGCTAATAAGCATCAAAGTGCAACATGCTAAAGCGTTGCCAATGCCAGGAGATAACATATAATCACCATCTTCTCCCACAGGATATAAACATATTATACCATAAGCTTCATGAAAGAAAGCACGGTGTCTTGTTCCATCTTAAGAAACAAGCACCTACGATTGTACTTGATTCATATAAGTCACAGCAAAGATATACATGAATGAATAAATGAATGAATCAGTGAGTTAAACCTATACAATTGTATTTGTGATTTTTAAAACCCTCAATTACTCTATTTTACTGGATAGACTTTTACTATACCTAAATCATCTTGGGAGCATTTGTATAAGGCATTTCCCTCCTGGAATTCCTCCAAAACTTGAGCTCTCTGATTCTGACAACTTCAAATATCTTTAATGATTTCTTTAAAGAGCAATAAAACGGCAGGCTACTAAAAAGGAGATAACTGTACCATCCCTGCTCGTGAATTGACTTAGCAAGCATTTAAGAGGCCTTCACATCAATCTTCCACAGCTAGATTTATAACGCATCCATTTTATGAATCGCTTTGACTTGGATCCTAAAGCCCGTAGGCACAATTTTGCAGGGAGTTCCTATGACACATACATTAAACTGAGAAGCAGGAAATATGATTCTACTAGAGGCTGGTATTCACCTACTTTGATCATTCTGCATAGTAAGTCGGGTTAGGTTGGCAGGTCATTATCTGATGGATGTTACCAACTACAGGAGAAAAACAAGGCAAAGGGCCCTTACATTCAAGCCATGAGAAATATTTCATTAAACTAAAGGAAAAATTAGGGTTAGTGCCTTCAGCATGTATTTGAGCCTCTGCAATGAATATTCACTTGTGCCTTTTAAGGACATTTAATGAATCTGTTTTTTTATGAAGAAAATAACACAGTAAAATTAGGTAATAGACTTTTCATTTTGCCTTTGAAATTTCAGATTGATTTGTTGAGGTCCTCAGGTCTCCCCAAATAGGGAACAATTTCTAAAAGACCTAGATGCATTGGCTACATGTGACCTTAAATGAGGTACCTGTCACAGTTCATCTCTTAATAGTACACAAATCAAATATCTTTACCATATCTGTACAATTTTTAAAACACTGTTTTTATATGTACTCTTTGATATGCATATTTGGCAAACCCATCACCATTCCCTCCAAAAACACTTTGCAGTTAAATGTAATTGTAAATGAAATAGAAGGGTCATAGAGGTTTACAGTTGGTAGATACTATGTAATCATCTTGCCAATCATCCCTTCCACTGTATCTGTCATTATATAATGTCTGACAATTTCTGTTTTAATTTACCCATATGTAGGGAGCTCAGTAGCTAGCAAGACAGCCTACTCCATTATTAAGCAGCAGGAGCTATGAAAAATAATTTCTTATAAAAATAACTTCCACTTCTACCACACGTTATGTAGTTTACAAAGTGTTTTTACATCTGTCATCCCATTCTATCCTTATAACACTAATGCCAAGTAAAAATTAAAATTCAACTTTCCAGATAAGAAAACTGAAGCTCAAAAAAATATAAATATAAAATAATAGTCTAACATCAAATTTCAATCTATGTAATAAAACAGTTTACAGATCTGATAAATATATGCTTTTAGGATCTGCCATCATTCCCTCCAAAACAGACCCTGGCTGGAGGCAAATATTGCATATTTTGATCTGGATGAGGTTCCAGAATTAGCATATCCTTCTACCTGCAGAGGTCAGGGAATATATTGCTACCACTAGAACAAACATGGTGCCAGAAGAGCTGTTTCTGCAGGGACCAATATGGACTTGGCATGTGTATTTAAGATCCATAAAGACGTATTAATGACTCATGTCTTCACAACCAAGCATGCTAAATGCAAAACAGTAAGCTGAGTAAAAGAAAATGCCCCTATGGGAAGCACTTCCTAATAACATTTAAAGCGACAGGCAATAAAGTGTATCTCAAGTGCAATCACCAACTTAAAGTAATCTTCAAAGAGTAGAGTACATATTTTATTGTATTTTCTGTCGTAGGTATTCTTGAATGTATAAGTACTGTTCTTCCATTCAGCCAGGAGCTACATATATGGAATCCAGTCACAAGCTTACTGATTTTCCATCTTAGGATACAAAAGAAGTCATTTCTTCAATTAGAGTACAATGACACTAATGAATGCTCTATGGTTGTTCTTTTTCTTACAAGACTTTCTTATCTGGCAGTTCCAGTGATATGATGAGAATGTGATTTGCAAGTCTGATTTGGAAGTTTTTGAACACAAGAGACTAGGGAGTATAAAGTTTCTGCTTATAGTCTTAGGGACATTACAGAAAATTAGCTCTGATAATGTATTGAAATTATTCAAATAGAAATAGACTCTTAACTTTGTGATCCTTCCTTTTTAATGTGCACAGGGGCTGTGATGTAAATGAAAACTGTTATGGATACTCTCTAGAGACTTCTGTTTAGTAACTGGATCTCTTCAAATTTTGCATTATTCAGCTATCTGGTCAGTGGGCAGGAATAAAAATAGAGATATTTTCAGAGTTCCAAATACTCTATTCCCCATCTTGATGAATTTGAATCAACAGGTCTAAATAAGTTTTAATAAAGTGCAAGAATTTTTTATGCAGAAAAATAAGTTAACTCAATTTACTTTATTGTTTTGTGCACACACATAGTGGTATCCATCATATCACTCTCTCATATTATCTTGATATTAAAACATTGAACATCTTGGAAGTAAAATAAACATTCACGTCATTAAAAGAAGTGTTATTTCTGGTCTACATATACTAGCAGATAAAAAATCCTACTTAAATGGTGTATTAGCAAGCTATAGCACTAAAGGTTTATTCATGAGACTAGACATAATGATAAAAGCAATCTACTGATAATACTATGGGTAAATAAATGTGGAAACAGTCAGGAAAATATTTCTTTGCTTTATGGTGCAAAACAAGAAAATATGCAGCCTATTGGTCCCTGAAAGACAGATGCATAGAATGGAGACTGTTCCACTATAGAGCACATTCTATTAGACCAGTGGTGAGGCTGAACCTCATCAGTTTTTGGAGGGACCACCTAAACTCCCTTTCCATCTGGGTGATTGAGAGTCCTGCCAGATGGAGATTGGCCAGGTGCACTGAAGGAGAATAAGATGTCAGAAAGGCAAAAGGTAATTTGTTTTCTCCTCTGGAGTAACCTGGATATATTCTTTTTTTCTCCAAACTGTTAAGTTTCAAGGAAATACGTCTACACCAAGTTTTGAATTATTAACAAGTTTAACATCCATGGGCCACTTAATGTAGATGGAGGTGGGTGAAGATCAATTTTCTGTTCCTAACTTTTAATTGTATCTAATGACCAGAAATGACCTAGAAGGCCTTCAGCAGCGGGCAGGAAAGCATTAAGCAGATCTGGGGAATGAAATCCTTCTACTTGCATGAATATTTTTTATTTCAGACTCTGTCCTTGAATCTGCCAACATGACAATGCTCTTCAATAATAAAAAAGACATGTTCCAGGTTTTTGCAAAGATGACACTTGTTTGACTGACAGCCTATTCCTGCACGCCAGTTCTTTGGCTCTAGTTACACAACCATCTGTCAGCCACTTAGATGACATGAACTCTTTAAACCATTAAAGAGTTAACACATATTATTTAAATCTCTCCATAATTCTTGGGGTGGCAAAATTGTTCTCCAAAATAAAAAATGGCAAGAAAAAGAACACTATTTAAAGGTCAATTAGTTGATTAATGTATGTCTTCCTATGACTCATACTCTTGTTTACACAGACAGAAGAATCTCCCACTGTATCTTGTTTTAACTCTCTTTATTCACTTCCTTTGTTTTGTCTAAAAGATCATTTGTATGGGTTCTTGACATAGAAATCAAAACATTATCCTTCTTTTCTGTTATTATTTTGTGTAAAAGATCTGTTTTTATTACTGACATGCAAAAAACTTCATGTCTAAAAGTGGATGAACCTTTTTTTTCACTCCCCTCCAGGTGGGTAGAGCTGGGAATTATTTCTCATCATTAAGTAAAAAACATTTTACTTTCGGTTGGTATGACAATGACATACGTGCTCTCCTTGGCTCTTTCTGAGGTAACTGGCAAGTGAAAACTTTTCAGCTCAAGACAGTCAATCTTTTAAGCTCTCATTACCACTAAAGGAGGTCCTATGGGCAAACACATATATGTAAAAATATGCTTCATTCAGAATCAAATTAATAACCAAATTGCTTTTCCAGAGTAAAAAAAATTAATAATCAAATTGCTTTTCCAGAGTAAAAATAAAAGTGTAAACTAATGCCACAAACTCAGGTTGTATGTTTGGAGAGCACTTTGGGCAGTAAGGTATCATCTATTTATTCCATCTGAATATTTTCAGAAGGTCCCTGTTAATGCTATAGAAAGACTCAAGACTAGCTGCTATATTTTAATCAGCAGAGTCCTTAGGCAAAAGTGGTCTTCCTTTGCCTTCCTCCATCTCCAAGGTTCTGAAACTTCCTGAAGAGGACAACATATTTGCTGGTATGAGCAATCAGGAGAACTTTCACTTTGTACACTATTTCTGTAAGAAAATATCCTCTATATCACCTGTGTAGGAGGCATCTGCAAACTACCTCTGGGTGATGAAATGGAATATGGTGTACTGTGGACAAAAAGAACAAATGTAAAGAACAAAACATAAGGGGAGGCGGAGAATAAAGTGAGCGGGAGGTTACAGGATATATTTCCAAAGGAATCAACACAATGTGGTCACTCATCTACAAAGCTCTGTCTTTCAATCTAATAAATCTAGTGAGGACACATATTTGCCTAAAAATATATTTGATTTCCTTTTTTTAATTCCTTAAAAAAAATAACACATATATGTCTAAATGAATAGTAACAAATGGGGGGGGGGTAGGAGAGGGGGAGACCTACAAGACAACTGAGAAAGAGAAGACACTCAGAAATATCTTTTATAGAGAAAATTAGGATAGAAAATTAACATTAACAGGTATTTTGGAAAGATAGAATCTGGAAAACTTGTAATTCAACACACTAACATAATTTGCATTCATTCATCCTGAATCACTTTATAGAAAGAAAAAAGACAGAAATAAAACCAAAAGAATAAGCTCACTGATCCTGTTTTATTAGTGTATAATTGCTGTGTAACAAATTAACACAAACTCAGTGGCTTAAAACAACACATGTATCATCTCATAGATTCTGTGTCAGTAGTCTGAAACCGACTCAACTGATTCTGGGTCTCACAAGGCTGCAACCAAGGTGTCCACCAGGCTACTTATCATCCAGAACTTAAGGTCTCTTCCAAGCTCATATGGTTATTGTCAGTTCCTTGTAGCTGTAGGACTGAAGCCTTCAGCTTTTAGAGATCATCCAAAGTCCAAGATCAAGGCACCAGCATATTCGATATCTGTTGCGAGTTTGCTTTCTGGTGCATAGATGGCCACTATCTTTTCCCTATGTTCTCACATGGTGAAAGGGCAAGGAATCTCTCTGGGGTCTTTTTTATAAAGGCGCTAATCCCATCTAATCACCTCCCAAAGACCCCACCTTTTAATATAATCACCTTGAGGGTTAGGATTTCAACATAGGGTTTTGGGGGACACAGTCAGTCTACAGCAGACCCTCTCCATTGGCAGTTCCTAGCACATCAGTTTGTTTCTTCAGGATCATCAGAAGAGTCTCTCTAGTGCATGCTAATGAGCTATCTGAGTAGGTGGATGATAGATAGATAATAGATAGAGAGAGAGAGAGAGAGAGAGAGAGAGAGAGAGAGAGAGAGAGAGAGAGAGAGAGAGATAACCTAATTATAGGAATAACATCCCATCATCTTTGCCATATTCTGTTGGTTAGAAGTAAGTCAAGGTCCTGCCCACGCTCAAGGAGAGGGGATAATATAGAGAATGTCCACTAAGATCTATCTGAGCTACCCTGAGATCTATCTGTCATACCCGTGAAAAGAATTTTCCACAAGCTCATACTACAGAGGGCAGCCCTATATATCCAAGGAGTCTTTTCATGGCAAGCAACCCTCTATTTAAAAGCCAAATCAATTCTAAAAAAATACTTTCTGGTTCTGACCACTTCTCAAACACAAGATGAGACATAGTCTAGTGTTCAATGGAAGGGAGCTGTTCACCAATGCATAGCATTACCAATGACATGAACCTAGGTGATGATTGTGTTTCCAA
This sequence comes from Rhinolophus sinicus, assembly GCF_057876585.1. NCBI lineage: Eukaryota > Metazoa > Chordata > Mammalia > Chiroptera > Rhinolophidae > Rhinolophus > Rhinolophus sinicus. Next base: position 20,379,708 of record NC_142503.1, read on the forward strand.
ATCACTGCTGCTGGCTGATATTCTGAGTTATCCTCAACACGTCTCCCTAATGTTTCCTTCCTCTGATAAGAATGGTTTATTACGTGTAGAAAGCTGTAACCATGAAATGAAATAACCTTATGAGAAAGTGAATGTCTCCATCCAGGGCCAGGACGGTAAAGACTAGACCTGGTGGCGTGCTTGGACAGTTAGTAAGGGAGGTCCATGCCTCTGTTAAAGTGCTGACCCAGACTTCCTTAATATATGCTGCTCTCACAAAAAAAAAAACAGCAGACTCTCTTCTCCAGCTCATTGAAACTAGCAGTTGATGAACTGTTCAAAAATAAAATTGGTTAAAGCAAGGATTTTGTAAATGATGCATATTTCCCATAGACATTTTACTTAATCTAAGAATGAACAAATGTACATTTTTTTGCTATTATTTTGATGTAAGGCCAAGAGACCATTTTAACTGTGTATAGTCCTACTCACTGGAATTCTCTACTGTCTTTCATCAATATGTTCACCCATAATGAATCATATCAATCTACGGTTTCTAGTTCAGTTTTCTTTAAAGTGGAGCAAAAACATAAAAACACTAACAAAGTACAGATTTTAAAATAAATCCTCCAGATTTCACTATTTATTTTATAATATGTTTTATTCACCTCTACTTGGGTAGCAATTCTGAGTAACTCACAACTACTGAGTCTTTCAAAAGTATTTGACATGGTTTTCAAAGAAATCACCTCCCTTGCATCGTACATTCATATTTCAGGGTATAATTTAATTAATTTTCAAAACCACCATAACAGTTCACCACAACCAGTTCAAATGATGTTAACAGGTTTAGGACCAAGCCTGACTAGCTTTTGGTAAGGGCTCTATGTGACCAAGTGGGCTACAGAGTAGTCCACTAGGTACAGCACTGAGTGCTTTGGGCAACAGTCAGCATGCTTTAAGAATGATACGAAAGTCAATTTGGGGAATGTAATCAATAATGTTGTAAAGATTTTGTAGGGTATCCAATGGACACTTGTCTCATTAGGGAGACCACCTCAGGGATGATATAGATGCCTGATCACTGCACTGTACACCTGAAGCTGAAGCTGAACAATAATGAATGTCAACTATAACTTTATATATATATATATATATATATATATATATATATATATATATATATATATAAGTATATTTATATAAATATATATATACATATATATATTTACAAGAAGTGGAGTACAGCATTAGGAAAAGAGACAGTGGAAATGTAATGGCTATATGCGATGTCAGAGGGTTAGTTTATGGTGGGAGGGGGGTTATCACTGTGTGAGGGATATAAATGATAAATGTCTAACTATTACATCATTTTTGTACACATGAAACTAATAAAAAACGAATGAAGACTTTTTCTGTCTGACTTATTCCACTTAGCGTAATAGTCTCAAGATCCATCCATGTTGTCACAAATGGCACTATTTCATATTTTCTTATGGCAGAAAATACTTGAAACCTATGTAACTTTATTAACCATTGTCACCCCAATAAACTTTAAGAAAAAAATGAAAAAAGAATGAATGAAGAGCGTCATTAATCCAGTAGACTGGTGAAGAGAAGCTATTCCCACAGTGTGTTGAAGCATACAAAGTACAGTAAACAGTCCACCATTTGTTATTACATCACATAGCAAATAATTAGATTGAGATGGGTTTCAATGAATTGACTATTTCCTTTTTTAGCCAGTGGTTTTATGAGTCACATTTCTAAATCTTCTATTCTAGTTGGGGTAGAACATAGATTAGTTCCATCTCCAAATACAATTTCTTTACTTTAATGCTATGTATCATTTTTACAATATTTAGTACACTGATGGCATAATTGACATGTGGTCAGAATTTGTCTGTTCATTTTCCCTTTTAGTCAATTGAAGTTTACATCAAAGCTTTCAAAGATAATTGAAGATCATAACTTTGTTTATTCAATTTCTTGAAAAGCTCATTTACCTTATTAACTGGTAAACCTTTAACAATAGGCGTTAATTTAATTGTATGTCTTAATACCTTGCCATAAATGTAGCCAGCAGTTTTGAGACAGTCCTTTATCTTTCAAAAGAGTAGAGATGAGAAGTGTTAAAGAGCCAGTTTTCCTAAATTAATCCTTTATAAAAATGAATTTTCTGCTACTTTTGAATATTTTGGCCAAAACTGCAATGAAACACTAGCTATGAACACTAACATGTTTATTGACTTGGAAACATATAGTTCCCAAAACCAATTCTGCTAAAAATGTGCAATTCTTCAGAATGCATTGCATACATAACAATATGTTATGTGTTTGGTTATTCGATTAAATCCCTGAAGATATTGGAACATTTTGATCACAAGAGCTTGTTATGACTATTAATTTTTTGGCACTACTTTCAAACATTGGAATCAGTGTCACGTGGACACTGAAAAGCAGCATTATAAGACCTAGGATTTTGTTGTGGGCAATATAAGTAATTTGGGAACCCACATAGTATATCATAATAGCTTTTTGGCAACAAGAGACAGGATGATCTTTCTAAAAACTAATTGTATCCTGACATGAATAGTCTAGTTGTCTAGAAACTGAAATGTGTAAAATTATCCTTGTTGAAAATCAAGAACTGATGTGTTGATGGCACTAATTGGAAGGAACAGGAATGGTAGAAAAACAAACCCTGGATTATCCTGTGGTGCAGGAGCATGGAAGAACGTGTACACAGGAGGAAAGGACTGAGAGAAGTTGACAGTTCCCACTGATAGCTTAGTTGCAATCACCATCTATCCTGATCTACCCCCGGTAGACATGCAAATATCTGTAGTACAGTCTTTTTAATGACTAAATGAAAGGCAGAAAATTGACTTTAAAAAAAAAAAAAACTGCTTTAAAATATTGACATTCTTTGCACTGTCCTAGCTTAGAATCTTTACACAGTAAACTAGTGACAAGTTTCCAGAGGGGGTGTGCTAGGTGATTATCTAAATTGGACCATACCTGAGATTTCTTTTCAAAACCTTTTCATCAGAAACATCCACACTTGATCCCCTCGATCTCTAACCCTGCCTTCTGCATATAGAGAGACAGAGAAGAAGGAAAAGAGAAGAGGCAGACACTGAGGTTGGAATGCTGCTATACATCATGAAGATACTGGAGAAGAGAATGGAGCTAAATAAAATCTCACTGATTCTCATCATGTAAGTTTGTTGGCAGTCGTGGGGTGTAATGTTTGAGTAACAAAACTAAAATATTTTACTGTGTTCATATTTAGTAACTTGACCTAGGTGACTAATGTTACTGGGCTGAAGCTTGGGGGAAATGCACAAATAACGCTTCCTATATAACAGCACTGTCTGAAGCATTGTTGACCACCTCGTAACTGTCAATTGAATTCCTTGTATGTAAATTTATGCTTCCAAAGTACTTAAAAACGTACTCGTTTTGGTTATTAAGTACACCAGGCATTGGTCAGGACTTTGGTTGCAGCTAACTGAAAGCCAGTATGAATGAACTGAAGCAAAGAGGAATTGCCGGAAGAACGCTGAGATAGCTTTCTGAATCAAAGGAAGAGGAAGACCAATGGCGGGGGGGCAGCTGTCACTGACAGGCACTCCAAACAGCAGTAGCATATCCACAGCCAGGTGCACCTCCCTATGGTCCTGAGAAGGGTCATTCAAACTGCTGTGACGTGGAAAGCCACCCAGGACGTGCCCATTACACTCTTCTTGACATCTTAGTCTAACGATTTCCTAATGACATTTTCCTTTGTTACCTCAATTTTTTTTTTTTTTTGGGGGGGAACAGAAAGTAAAAACATAACATAAATTTAGGAGATACAGAAATAACCCTTCCTCCTCTGCACTCCCCTCCCCAACCCCACTACATATTGTGTAAAAGTGAATATTAGATGAAATTTTGTCAGATTTAACACAAATTACTGAGGAAATGAAAAGCAATTTAATAAGACAATTAAATATGCTATTTATGCTCCATAAGTTTACTCGTTTCATAATTTCAATCCCGCTAAATATTTTCTCTTCCATGTGTCTTAATTTCTTTCTTCAAACAATACATGTACTTATAACTATATAACAATGTACACATTACATACATTTGTATATAGCACCTTTCCCTTATTCTCTAATTATAAAATAATTTTAGAGAACCTATTCTCCCTAACTTCTGCTTCATGTGGCAGCCTTGAACTATACTCAGATGTTCAAATAAAACGTAGCTTCTTTCTTAATATTTGATTCATCTTCATAGCTACGGGATAGTTGGGTCAAATTTTAAGGTGCTAGTTTATGGTACCACAAAGCAATCCCTTTAGGATAAATGCTTAGGCTTTTAAGTTTCTCTTCCTCCCCTTCTCTTTGCCCTGTTCGTGTTCAACATAGCTCCAAAGCATATATGGAGTGGGCACAGAAGAAAGGGTAGTAAGTAGATTTTTGCTGGTCCCTACTGGATGACAACTAGCCAAGTCTGCTTACAGCACTGGTGGCTAGCAAGGTGGCTGGTCCCATATTGACAGGGAACATGTGTACCCACAGCCATTGTTAGTCCACGGTCCTGGCTGTTTGCCCCATGCAAGTTGCCCACACTCTGTGGAATCTTAAGCCCTACCCCACATCTTGTCAGGTCCCTGGCTCTTCACCATCTCAGGCTCATTTATCTCACTGCCCCCTGTCAAAATACCAGCCGCCTGAATTCCTGAGATGCTGGAGGACCGTGGATCTGCTGTTGAGGAAGCATGCCATTGGTCTCTCCAACCCCCGAGAGGCTCAGCTGCTCTCAAACTTTTTTGAAGTAATTTAAGCACCCCTATAAGTGAAGGAAAGTAGGGCTCTGTGAACCAGAGCTCCCCTTATTTCTAGAGACTTTTTTCCTCACGATTCTCAGAATTGCCAAACTCTGACATAGGCCAAAGGCGAGCTGCTGCTTCTTCTTAGGTGTCATTAGTCCTTTCTACACTACAGAAGAAACTCTGTGATATAAGCATCCTGCTCAAGGGGAACATGTTTGGGGTTAGTAGATTCTTCTAAATTATCCTCACTATAATCATTATCTTCTAGTCCCCACCGCATGTCCTCAGTTCCAGCCGCCTTATACTTTGTCTTTCTGCTCATTGCTCCTCCTGCTTGGAACATACCTGCCCCATGTCCCAACCTGAGTAACTCTTTCTTGTCCTCTGAAAAACATCTGGACCTTCCCCCATATGACTACTTTTGCTTATTCAGACTGGAGAGCAGCTCCTGTCCAAGCATCTTGTACTTTGCTCTGAGTGCTGGGGAGCTGTGTATATCAATGCTGTACAGCAGAAATATAACACAACTCACAAAACCAAGCTGAATATGTAGTTTTATATTTCCTTGTAGCCCCATTTAAAAAAAATGGTGAAATTAATTTAATACGTAACATATTGTATTTAACCCACTATATCAAAAATATCATTTCAACAAGGAATCAATATGAAAGTTATTTGTGAGATTTTTCTTTGCTTGAAATCTTCAAAATCCAGTGTGTATTTACATTTATAGCACATCTCAATTCAGGCTAGACATGTTTTAAATGTTAACACGTGACATATTGGACAACTCATGTCTATATAGCAGAGTCTGTGTAAGCTTGCCTACTACCTCAAGGCACTCAGGCATGTCTGTAGAATGAAGTGTTAAGAAAAGTTCCTTTTAACAAAGAGTATAAACCTAGGTGACTATTAAATACTTCTGGGAGTCTAGTTCCAGGAAAGAAAGCTGATTCACTGTTAATTGAGTCATCCAAGGGAAAAAAACAAAATAAGCGAGGAAAAACCCAAAAGAAAAATAGCAAAGGACAAAATAAGGCTAATATAGTATCTTTGTCATTCAAGAGATTTTTTGTTTTAAACATTCAAAACACTGAGAGGGTTGGTCTGCTCAAAAGAGATAGAAGGCTGTATTGTTTCTCTTCATCATTCTTTTCTGAGTTGGAAGAGGAAGAAAATTTAGTGATGTGGCTGCCAAAAATATGTAGCAAATTAGAAATCTTGCTGGAACTAGCAGCAAACAGGTCTCCAGAAAGGTGGGAGCTCATATGTGGGGTAAACTCCTACCGTAATTACGGATGCGCTGCCAGAGGGAACAGACAGGAGCTGGCATGAGAGCTTTTGAGCACATGGGACTTTTCAAGAGATGCATCAAGTTTCTCAAATTTGAAGTTGTTTGAGGCTACCTTCTGCCCAAGTCACATGAGTGAAACTCTTTGTACCTCTGGATTCAGGAATGAAAGGGATTCTGACTCTGAAATAGATCCGTTTAGTTAAAAATTAAGTAAGAATGGAAAAAAATGGCAGATGTGATATTAGGAGAGGAGGCCCACCATTTGCGTCTTGGCTTACATTTTTACTGTTTTTGTTTATTAAATTTAATGGGGTGACATTAGTTAGTAAAACTACAAAGATTTCATGTGTACATTTCTATAATACATCACCTATACTATACATTGTGTTGTGTGTTCATCACCCAGAGTCAGTTCTCCTTCCATCACCATATGTTTGATCCCCTTTTCCCTCTTCTACCATGGATGGATCTTGAGATTATTATGCTAACCAAAGTAAGTCAGACGGAAAAAGTCAAGAACTATATGACATCACTCATAGGTGGGTGAAAGCAACAAAGGAACAAGACAAAGAAACAAATACTCAAAGACACAAACAACAGTTTAGTGGTTACCAGAGTATAAGGGGGGAGGCTGTGGTAAAAGAAGGAAAAGGGGGTCAAATATATTGTTCTTATTTTAAGTAGTTAATTTCTACATTTTCCTAGTATTATTTTAAAATATTTATGCTGTCCAATAAAGTCATACATTTGTGTATGAACAGCAAAAATTAGCAGCATGGTGTAGTTTTATCTAGATGATGTTGTCTTTTATTTGAAATTCTTGACACAAATAGGAAAAGAGTCAACTACTGGTGAATACCCTACCACCTGCAGCTATAATTTTTTATAAGAGTTTGAGGGAAGTCTTAACAAATTCAACCCATTTTATTTCTGGATAACATCACAGAATTTTCTCTAGTAAATGCCCTGCTAATTTTAGTAAAAATGTTTGATTTGCTTTGTTCGCCAAATGCCAACATTTATTTAATTCAGCAGAAGAGGAAAACAGGCCATTGTTTGGGTCGTACGTATTCACAGACAGTTTGATTAACGTATCTTTATTTTCAAAATCCAACAAGGCCCTTATCTGTTTAAGTATCCAACTTTTAGTTGTTGAGAAAAAATGGGAATTGGATTAGCATAGTAATTGAAATCTACAAAAAAATCTAAAATTTCACTCTAGCAAAATGTTTGCCATCACTACTAAAGAGCAGTAAAAAGAACTGATTGAAATTCCACCATGGATTTCTTATGGACTCCGTTGCCCTTGTAATCATTGTCCCCATTAGCACAGATAATTGAGAAGTATGTGTGTCTCACCACTAAATGATGAAATCTCATTCTTTACCTCCCATTGCTGCTCATCCTTAGTAAATAGCTATTTACAAAAATGATTTACATGCTTATGCACAAAGCTCCATGCTCTATATTACAGTGACATTCTTTTAAAAATGGTTTTTAAAACTAGTGATATGGAAACTGGAGGGATATGAGTCCTCCTGGATTAGAAGGTTAATGGTTTAAGAGAAGCACTCCCTCAGAAACATGTCAAAGATTTTTATTCCATAGATGCAGCTGCATCTGGGATGCAAGGTAATAAGGGATGCAGGGCAACAGAGCAACATTTGTGTTCAAATAGAGTCCAAGGCAGAAGAGGGAAAGAAAAGGAAGTGGTTAATTAGAAAGGGCTCATCTTGCTCTTTTATTATATTGTTCATATTTTTGCCCTAAAACTGGCCATCTTAAGCAGTCTTGTCACTCTGCACTAGATATTAGACAAGAGCTAGGAATGATATTTTGTTGGAAGGTCAGGCAGAACCCGAAAAAGCTATGCTAAAAGGCAACCTTTGAGGAGGACAGGTGCTACGCGAAAGTGTGGCAGGTCATTGGTGGCCTATAACACTCACTTATGAGGTGTTTCAGAAAATCAGTAATAGATGGGGAATTGATCACTTCGGTTCAGGTCTTTGGGGTAATAAAGAGATCTAGAATATTATGACAAAACATAGGGCTGAAGCAGAGGAAGTAACAGAAGGAACGTTACCCTACACGTGAGCTAATAACTTTCTGGAGACCTGTCTACTGCTAGTTCCAGCAAGATTTCTAAGGGTCTTCTGTAGAAATGGTTTAATTAATTCTTATTCTGGTTTAAATAATTCTTAGGGTCTGGCTATCATAAAAATGCTTAGGTTTCTTTCAATAATTTATCTATCCATATTCTCTCTCCAAAAAACATCTTTGAACTATACAATTCTCATGCTTGCCTTTCCCTGAAAAGTTAGGTTGGTATGGTCAAATAAGGTGAGGCTTTGGAATTAAATGACCTAGAATCCCCTCCTAGCTTTGCTACTTATCTGCTCTGTCGAGACTCAGGGCTTCAGTACCGTCCTGTGTAAAGTGTGGATACTAATATCAATCTCCCAGGATTGTTAGTGAGATGAAATGAGGTCACGCTTATGAGCGCTCAGTCCTATACCACAGTAAAGGACCCGGAAAATTTTTCTTCCTCCATTACCTGGCTCCTCTCTTTGGTGTCTGGCTCCTCTCTTTGGTGCCCCCTCCCTTGTTTTGAGTTGGTATTTTCTACCATTTTAACACCCTTCCAAGACTTGCCCTCCCATCTTTAAAACAATCCCCCACATTGCACTCATTTCAGGCCATGAGGCTTTGCTCAATTAAGTAGATCAGAACCCAGAACCACAGACATTCCCTCCCCAGCAAAACCAGCCAGTCTCTGGGAACTAGAATTCTACCTTTGAATCAAATGGGGTGGTGGTTCTTTTTCTCTGACTCCTCCCAGGCCAATTACGCCCTTTAAACAAGTGAATCTAGGAAGACGGTGGTAAAGGCAGCAGGCAGAGTCTGGGTAAAGGCCAAGACTTTTTATTTTCTCTCCCTCCATCTGCTTCCAGTTGCTGCCAGGAAACACCTAGGGGAAGGAGTTTCTGTAGGACTTAATGGTGAAAATGCAGCTTCCCTCTAATAGAATTTAAAATTTTTTTCAGGGAGGGTAGATAATTTAGCATGTTAATCCTTTTTGGAAGATCTCTCTACTATAAGGTTTCTTGTCCAGAAGTACAGATTTCTTAGTGGAATTTCCTATGAATTAGTTCATTGAGTTTTTAGAAAAATGCCTGTGCAGGTTTTAAGAGTCACAATTCCTCATTCAGATGTTGTGCTAGTTCTAACCTGTCAGGTTATAAATATCCAAGTGAGCTCTTCTCTATTTTTAAATGAAAAAAATTTTTTTTCAATCAGTTGCCCTAAAAATATAGTGAAGATACAAAACCAGCAAATCTAGTAAATTCTTTCAGTTGCAGTTTTTCAGATATCATTTCTGTATAGCTTATATATTCTTTGTGAGTCTCAAATAATCATAAATCCACAGAAATGCTAATACCAATGGAGGAAAATTAGTTAGATTCACTGACTCACTCATTCAGTACCATCTGAAGCACCTTTCTAATTACTGCTAATTGCCTTCAGAAGTATGCTAAGGGCAAATGGCATAGGTATTGATGAAAGTCACTAACATACAAATCCTAATCCTTTCCTCCATGATTTTGCCCCCCAGACGTACAGCATCAATCACCTGGGAACCTGTCAGAAAAGCAGTTTCTGAGGACCCAGCCCAGACCTGCTGAATCAGAAAAACTCCAGTAGTGGGGTCTAGCAATGTGTTTTAACAAGGCCTGCCGGTGATTCTGAAGCACACTAGAATTTCTAAGCACACTTAGAATGCGCTAAGATTCTTTTCCTTATTAAAAGCATTTTGCTCCTTTTTCTCAATAGCTCTGTATCTAGATGAGAAATACACCTATACACTTATCAGAATTGAATACATAACAGTTATGTATTTCTCTGGCCTCCAGGCATAACCAACATAATACCTACCTCACGAAGCCCACTCGCCAAGGACAGCCTTTCCACATACCTAAACCTGTCCACCTTTCTGGGCACTTCCAAGGAGGTTTCCTTACCCCCATGGACTCTCTGGAGTCTACTCTCCCCACATTCTCTCATCACTCCTGTATTAACCCCATCGTGGCATTTACTGCACTTTCTGGGAAATTCTCTGGTGTCTACTGTAGTGCGATGTTGTAAGTGATCAATATGCATTTAATGAATGACTAAATAAATGATGCAATATACTAGGAGCAAGCCGAGGTAGTCATGAGACGTACAATTCAGGGACAATATATATTATATAAACTGTTTTCAGAAATTCTAGAATAAGAAGAAGTAAAGACTTCGTTTGAGGTAGAATTTTAATCTGTATTATTTTCCCTTTATCAGTTACCTGTTTGGATACACTTTTTAATGTGGGCAGCATTCAAAGATGTATTTATTTGAGTGTAATATTTGATCCTGAAGAATTCAGTTTTCTTTGTGGATCTTCAATATTAATTTGAACCAGAACGTGGTTTGATTTTGTCGATATCAAAAAGGTAATGAAAGCAGTAGGTATATGAGACAGGAAAAAAAGAGAAAAAATCAAAAACAAAAAAACACTGGGCTTGGATCCCAAAATACAGATTTCAGTCCTGTTACTTTGGGAAAGTCAATACACCTCAACTATTTCATCTGTAAAGTGGCATTTAATAAATCTGCCCAATTCACAACAAGAGAATAGTAAAACTCAAAGTAAATGGTGAATCTAAAATTACAAATTTGGAAGCACCATACAAGTATGAGACATTATTATTTATGACCATTTGGAATATGGTCTAGTTGGGCTAACCAAAACTTAATTAGCTTAAACAATGCAAGTGGAGAGTGAAGACACCATGAGGAAACAGACATATTTTCTTTAGGTGCAAGATTACATCTAGTAAAATGTTCCTTTGAACTGTTTATGTAGATCCAGTACTTTCCATGACTAACATAACTAGTCTTCCACAAAATGAGATTTATTTTTCCTTCTAGACATTGGTGTTGCCTAAATTGTTCTAACAGTCTTTGATTAGTAACCATCAAACCCCTGCTGAATTTTTAATGAGAATTCTAAACTAAATAAATAAGTTTTCATTGTACTTTAAATATTTTTAAAAAATCAAACAGCATAAGTAAAATTATGAATCTGAAAGTTACATAGAAACTAAAAATCATCTGGATAGTAAGCCAGAGTTTAATTATATTTTAGGGCAAGAAACGACTGGAATCTCTTCTTTCTTTCACTATCTGAATTCTTACCTTATTTCAAGTTTACTTTAAGCCCTATTTCTGCCATAACACTTACCCCAGCTCTGCCACCCCATAATGACATTTTCCTTTCACTAAGTTCTTTAATGTTTTGTGGCTGAGATTGTTAATGTTCTCCAAATATCGACATTCAGCTTTATATTTCCAAACCTTCCTCAGGGATACTCAATGAACTCTGAGAAGTAACATGTGGGATATCATGCTTCCTCCACTTCTGTCCTCCCCTGTTAACCTACTTTGGAAGCCACAGATGGAGTTTCCTCAAAATAGAGAAGCAGACTGGATCCTGGAAATTGGCATAGAGGAGACAGGCCCTGGAAAACTGCCCACACGTGTGCTGACTCACGTGCGTTGGAATACACTTTATCATGTAAAGCCACTAAATTTAGGGATGTGTTTATTATCACAGCATAACCTTGCCTATCCTTACTAATAGATGTGTATAGTAGGTAGTGTACAAATGTGCAGTTAGTTATTCTGCAATGTGCTCCATTTCAAAAATTTAACAGAAATGGATAGCTCTACATTTTTCCTCAAGGATCTATAGTCTCAGAAAGAAAACAGATTTATAAATAAATGGATTGATCATGCAATATTATATGTGACCACAGGTGTATACATATGATAATGAAATGAACACTATGAGAGAGCGTTTAACTCTCTCTATAATGGAGAAGGGAAGAGACTCCAGAAAAGCTTACTAAAAGAAGTAATGCCAAATAAACGTTCATTCAATTCAATGATAAAATTTGATGTTCACTTGCTTTGTGCCAAATACTGAGCTAATTGTTAAATTTTGAAGAATAGAGTTGAAAGGAAGGAAGGAAGGAAGGAAGGAAGGAAGGAAGGAAGGAAGGAAGGAAGGAAGGAAGGAAGGAAGGAAGGACTTGTGACCATTTTTAAGCTCCAAAGTGATGTCACTGAACAGTTAGAGATGCTCACAGATATATAAGCCAGCTTCAGTACACAACAAACATTGAGATAGCACCACTGTACCACCTGCAAGGGTCTAACACACATTAAGTACATAATAAACAAACATCTGTTGAATAAATGAAGAAACAAATGCTTATGGGAATAGAAATAGAAAGGGAAAAGCAGATAACAGAAATATTTATAAGTACAATAGGCAGGATATGGTGACTAGAGACAGAAAAATGATTACTATAACAATAATAATAATAATAATAAAAGGAAAGATACTGAAGCTCACTAAGCCTCAGTCTTATCTATAAAATGGGTATAATAATATTTTCCTTTAGCACAGTGCATGAAATATTCCCACATAGAGGGAACAACATGTGCAAAGAATATGATAAATAAAACAGCTTGATTGTTGAGGTAACCATGCATAGCTTGTTATAGCTGGAATGTCAGACATGAAGAATGACTGGAGATAGAAGGGGTTGCACGGAAGTAAGGATCCAGATCTTTGAGGGATTGTAGACCACATATAGCACTTACAGACTACAGATTGCAGGTAATAGAGGACCTTTAACAAATAGCAAAGTGCTGGGTAACATAACCAAATGTGCATGTTTGAATCATTCCGGGTACCATGTGAAAAGTAAGATATAATAGAAAAGCCTTGTGAAATAAAGCAACTGCAGTAGCTCCATCAAGGTATAAACAGTTAAACCAAGGGATGTGTAAAGGGTTTTGAGAAAAGCAGACAGATCAGAAACGCTCAGAAAATAGGATCGACAGGACGTGGTGATCTGTTAGATACAGAGACTAAGAAGAGAAAGTAATGAAAGCTATTCTGCATACTTCTCCTTTGGACATCACCCAACAAGAATGGTGGTGAAAGAAGAAGAGGAGGTTGGATAGTGATGTCCAAAAGCTTATCTTTGAATTTGTTCTCACAGACATTCTGGTAGCAACTCCAGAAAGTCCAGAATTCTGAGAAGAGGTTACGGTTGAAATTCCCTTCAATAACAAGCATCTCCTCCAAGCACTCCTATTTTGGTGAGCTTCTTACAATCATTCTATAAAAATATGTCAATTGATTATCAAGAACTACTAGAAACGTACCTTGGTCATCCTAAAATTCCAAGATGCTAAAAAGAGAAAAAAAAATCATCATAAATACGTATATATTTCCTACCATTAAAGAAAATAAGGTTATCTCAATACTCAGAGTCAAGTTACAACGATGAAATTGGATGAAAAGCCCTAAAATGTCTCTTCATTCTTGTATTCTTCAATTCTAATCCTACCTTTGGGGAAGACAAGGGAGCCTTCCCACATTTGCCTTCTTCACATAAGACCAGAAACAGTTATAGAGATAATAGTTTCCTGGGTAGCTGTTCAAAACCAGAAAGTGGGGCAGTAGAGATCCAAGCGGGATTTTTTTTTTAAGTATGCTTATTATAACCCACCAGGGATGTTATTGGAATGGTAGCAAAAGTCTTTAGAAAGCAGAGAAATGTTCATTGCTTACTTTATAAATCTCCCCAAAAGTTCCTGAAGGCTAATTCTATTCTCACCCAGAGTTCAAAGTCTGACCACCAAACAGTGTGGTTTGAAATAGGAAAGTAGGATGGAACAATTTCTATACTTTGAAGTCCAGAGAAAGGAGGATCATTTCAGGGGCTTGAAGCACACACACCACTCTTTCTTTCCATCACCGCTGCTATCAAAGAGTGAGGTTGAATGGAACCTAAAAAATTTAAAATTATCTTGCTGCTTTCATAGCTAGATTTGCTTCCTCTCAAATTTTAATTCTTTCCCAATATGTAAGGCCCATTTTCATTGCCCTAAAACATATTTAAGTCATAAAATGTAGTAAGTACAAAACACTGTTATTTCACATTGTATATGGAGAAGTGGAAATATTTTGTGTTATTTCATTTCCAAAAGAAAAATTAATATGTGTATCTTATGCCCAAGAGATCTGGAAAGTTACAAGTTATAGGTGATGTTACAAAAGACCACAATACTCATATCACCCTGTAGTTATCCTTTCCACCAGCACACAGGCCACTGGGTTGTGTGTTTCCGGCCCATTGTATTGTGGCAGGTTATTAACCGATTAACTTATTTCTCCTTTTACTTTCCCACCCATCTTTTTAAAGGTAGCTAGAATTATTTACGTTGCACATCTTTATAATTATTGGTTTTAACTGACTATCAAGCAATTAATGGCTTTCTAGAAACTATGCAACCATCGTAGGGTTTCAAAAGAATAACCTACAATTTGATTAACAGTCCTGGTTTTTATGTATGTCGTTTGATAGCAGGAATATGATAGTTTCTAGGATCCATGTCATGAAGCCAAGTGTCTTGTACATAATTGACACTTAGTCTGTCTTTCACACTCCAAACATGACTCTGCATTCTTAATTAGTCATTCCACACCTTCAAGTGGTCTCTGCTTATTATTTCAAAGAAGAAGAAAAAAGGAAAACGAGGAAAATTACTTCTGGCATTGGCATTAACAGCTCCAAACTAGAAAACGAAGACCTGCATTAACTGAGTTGATAGCTGAACTAAGATAAAGGTGACACTAACAGAATTGTGAGATCAAGTGGACATTAGCACGAAACTTTAAAAGGAAAATGTAACTCTTAAGCAGCATGCAAGTGAGTTGTAAGTCTCTTGCGATGCATGTTTCCAGAAACCCTACTGATCTCAGCATGATTGACATTGATGAGAATGACCTTAAGGTAGGTGTGAGGCTGGTGGTTTTTTGTTGCTTGCTGTTTCCATGACTTAAAGGAAAGAAAGCAGTTTGAGGTGTCAATTGATACACTGCTAGTCTCCAGGCCAGCAGGAACGGAGCATTAAGTCTGAATTCCTACCTGTCTTTGACAGATGACTGAAGTAGTCGGCTGACCTCAGATTGCTGGTGCTTTCGGGTGTAACTCACTCATTTGCTGTCCTCCACTTCCCTCCCAGACCTGCCACTTTTCTCCTCACGGCTACTGCCAGAATGTTCGCATCAGATCTGCTAATGTCACCCTCCTGTAAATGGGCCACAGTAAACATATTGGGCAGTCTACAAGAAACACTGGAGATGAACAATTTGGACTTGCTCTCTGTCAGTGAGAGCAGGGACCATCTGGGCAGGCAGCTCATGATCAGCATTGGAACTGCATGCACTGCTACGCTGAAATGCAATCTCTGGGCCTCGGTTTAACAAAGTAGGGGGACGGAGAGGGGATTTGAGTAACGTAGCAAAAGATCCCCTGAGGTCCTAAAAGAATGAGATGAGACTGAGTCTCACCTGGCAGTAACTAACATATCCACACACTATTACTCTCAAACAACAACCGCAGACTAGTTTTTAGGGCAGACATAGAAAAGAAAGGAGGTAACTGCTCTGAAAGTGTAAGTCATACTCCTCTCCTTCCCCAATCTCCACCGAAAAGAACGAGAGCTTTTGCCTGAGTAACTCAGATGCATGAAATATGCTCCTGACCATAGAGAATCCATAAACTCTTCTAGGGTCCCTGTGGAGTAGATTGGCAAAAAGAATCCTCAGTGATGTATTAGCCTCAGCCTTCGGCTTAAGTCTAGGAAGGAGAGTGCAGGAAGAGTTGGACGTTTTCATTCTCACAGAGAGGAAAGGTTGAGATTCACAGAAAATATTCCTACAGGTCAAAGGGAAGTGGTCCCAAATTACGAAAATTCATTTCTAAAAAGTGTATTTTATACCTCAAAAAATTAATATAACAATGGTCTTTACTGGTAGGTCTGTTATTTGTTATGTTGCAATTGAGTTTTAAAAGCAGCAGCTATTTAGATTTTTCTGACAAGGAACTGAAGAAGTAGAGAAAGTGCGGCTATGTGTATTTTTAAAAACCAGAGTTCATCCTCTCATGAGTAATGACAACCCAATGTGGGTTTAGTATTTCAGTGGTTTTGTTTGTTTTCTTCAAAATTTTTGCGATCAGAATCTTTCATCTAAACAACAACAAAAATGTAATATTATATGCACATTCAAAACCCCATGATTTCAAACTTAGACAAGTCACCTTGGACTTGAGATTAGACCATAAATGCTTATGTATGTATTTAATCGAGTGCTGCCTCTGGACCTTTCCAAAAACGTTTGTTTGAACTGAATAGCCACATGTCATCTACGTGCCTCCAGGATGGAAACACATTGCTTGCCTGCTGCCACGTCCCCATGGCACTTCCATGACAGACGTTAGTAAGACCTCTTTCCCAGTAAGCTCAAGCAGAGCTTCACAATCCTTAATACAGTCACTTCTAACCATCGTCTTAGGGAGTGAGTTAAATCTATTTGACATCCTATATTGGATTTTTGTCAGCGATATCAGGGAAAATATGTTAGGTGAGAGGAAAGAAGGAAGGAAGGAAGGAAAGAAGGAAGGAACGAAGGAATGAAGGAAGGAAAGAAGAAAAGGAAAGGAAAAAGGGTAACAGGGAGGATGGACGGGAGGGAGGGAGGGAAGGAGGAAGGAAGGAAGGAATTATTAACTGATTGTTATGTATAAATTGTATATTTGCATATGTTGACAAAGCTTCTTTGCGAGGCAAAATTTTAATCAGGCTCCTAATCCTTCTCTTAGACCCATCTGTGTACTTACTTGTAAAATTCAACTTTATCAAGAAACCTGCTAAGTCAGTTTAACCAGGACTCGTCAATACCAGTAGCTGATCAGATTCCTCACCCCCCACCATCCTCCTGGTGATGTCTGATGACCCTGGCCTGTCTTCAGCAAGAATCCTCTTAGGTCAGTTTAGCCTGAGTTACTGTCCCCTTACCCGTGATGTTTTCTCTTAGTAACTCTCCATCCACCAACCCCCACACTGCTCCTTGGCTATAAATTCCCACCTGCCCATGCTGCGCTCAGAACTGAGCCCTCTCTCATTGCCTCACTGCAAAATCCCATTGCTATAGGAACATTGGTGACAACTTGGATGGATCTTGAGTGTAATGCTGAGCGAAATAAGTCAGACAGAAAAAAAAAAATCCCATTGCACGGTCCCTATACTTATTACAGTAGTCCCCCACTTGACTAGTCTTCCTTACCAGGCTTTAAATACCATTGAATAATGTTTTCTTTAACAACGCTATCTTATTTAACTCTCACAGCCTTTTTATTCTCGATTTACCAACATGTCAAATGCCAAGAACCAACAGTAACTCACAGCCGTATTTTCCCACTCCCCTTTCCTATATATGCATGAACCTACACCTCCCTCCACCATTGAGTCATATGATTACAATATAAATTAGTTTTATTATTACATAAAGAGTAGAAGAGATGCTTTAAAACGTAATTTTTAAAACCACACCAGTCCCTTAGCAGTTATCTCAGATATCAAAAAGCTGGCAAAACAAGGGCAGGCTTCAGACAAGAAGTATGCAGCCCTTATTCGACAAAGATAGAACAAATGCCATCACTGTGGAGCTTATGAGGACGTGGCCATCCTTAGTCCATGTGCCAAGTGCAGCACTAAAGATGGCGAGGGAGTAAGAAAACAGTATAACTAAGGTGTCTGCCTCATGAGTCTCCCAACCCTGAAAACTCCCCGAACACTACCACTCACAGACCCCAGGTACCTTATCGGAAGCACCACACTTTATTAGCACTGCACGATTCCTGAGCCCAGCTTCAGTGATGAATATATTGTGGACTGAAATTGCTCCCAAGTAAGAAAACCCAGTTCTAGGATTGGACTACCAGCTGAAAACACGTCTTCGGGGACCACTGAAACTGAGTTTCTCCTTCATTTTTTACAGAAATTAACATCCTTTCCTTTTAAGTTTCCTATAGTTGCGCCATTTGAAAAGAGTGAGGCTTCAAGTGTTGGTGCCTTTCGTAACGGGTTCATGTAAATCTTCACCAGTGAATCTTTTTTTACAGGCGAGGAATGGAATATTACAGAGGCAAGATTACTTAAGTATTGGTTCAGCATTTACACCCACATTTGCCCATCTCCAAAAACCATACATGTTGACTTACACAATGGTGGCAAGTAGGCCCCTATGAACGTAGAGGTAGACATTATCAATTCAAAGATTCAAGATGGAACTGCTCTCTGCCAATTGTGCTTAAATCTCTTCCTGATCAATTAAACCAAAAGTTATGATTTCAAAGTTCTTGTCCCATCGAACCTTCAGGCATCGCCTTAGAATCATAACAGATCACATTTGTAGCACATCATAATTAAATAAGGACCCCTACATACCTTATCCCTTAAAAGTGAGGAATAGCATCCATTTCATACTGAGCAAGAAGGAATTAAATACGCTGCCCAAGATCACAGATAAGGAGAAACTCAGAGCTGAAACTAAACTTGTTATGACAATTCCAAACTTTCTCCTGTTCAAGATGCCACAAGATAGAATGTGATACATTCCAGAAGAGAGAAGGAGATAAAGGGTAACGGAGTGGAAAGGGAAAGATCAGAAATAAGTTATTGGTGTGGTGGCATTTGAACTGTCTTAATGGACAGACAGAATGTTACCATGTGTGGAAAGGAATGCCAAGTAAAAATGAGGACAAACAAAAAGGTTTACCAGAGAACAATGTATTGGAGAAGGGAATGACAATAATTTTAGCTGGAAAATTAATAAAGTGGTTTGGGGCCAGATTATGAAAGGAACACATGATCCATGCCAAGAGAGCTGGATATTTTTCCTTGGGTAAAGGATTCTGAAAGAACAGTATGAAGAACAGATTTGTGTTTGGGGAAGTGTTTTATTTAAGGCAGTGCAAAGAATATATTGAAGATAGCACAAAGCATGAGGTGTCTGTGGTGTTAATTGGGTAAGAAATTAGAGTCTGAAATGAACCCGAGTCCCTGTGGAAAGACAGACGCTGGGAGGGATGAAAGACAGGGAAGAAGAGGGGAATCACGAACGAACGTAAGGGTCATACTTTGAGCATCAAAATGAATGGTGGTGTAATTAGCTGAAGTCGAAGAGGTAAGCAATCGGGGGATAAAATTAATCAGTTTGGCTTTGAACTTATTGAATCAGGGGCCTTCAGCCCAACCTGTTGTTGGAAATACTGAAAGTGGAACCTGCTGGAGCAAATGAGAATAGATACACTCTGGAATCATCCAGAGGGATGTCATTATGCACAGACAACAAGGAGTAATATACTTGGCTCTAAAAATGGTACACAGAAGGAGAGCTTTGGAAAATCTTGTTGAAAACCTGTTTAAATGTGTAGGGCTCTTTGTTGTCTTCAAGAGCTTGTGTTTTTGTTCCAGGGAACCATTGAACACATCCACTGTGATGGCTGGAGGACAAGCCCACACTAATTGCTGGAAGGTGGGCCTGGGAGTGTTCTGTGAGTGTGCACATTCAAACAGGTACAGAAGGTGGCGTGGTTGCTGGCTTCTCTCAGCCCGCGGCTTCTGCTTCTCGGTTATAATAAGAGCACCCGGCCGTGTGGTGCGTTGTCATTCTTGGAAAGCAGTTTATTTCCAAAATTAGGTTTTGCATCTGAAAAGCTTTTTTTTTTTTTTTTTTTGAGTCCTACAGGATAATTAGGAAGCCATGTCTCAAAACAGAAACTGACATAACCCACTTTGTTTTCGCTTTCAAAAGGTGGTTTTTCAGAGTTTGTCATATTTTCCAACTGTGAGGGCAAAAAAACAATTTTTCAAATTTCAAGCTAGGGACCACGAATGGTAGGGCATTTTATTTCTCATGGCACCTAGCTCCGAGCCATTTATGAATAAATTAAAGACCGAGAAGACCAAGTTTAGAGAATGTCAAAATCACACCTTATTATGGATTATAATGAGTGATGGAGAACTTAAGATACCACTGGGCCTTAACAGGGAAACCACACAGTACAGGACTAACTCTAACACAGGTTTTGTTGATACTGCAAAATTTCCAATTACTGGAACGCGTGGTTTTTTTTTTCATCTATTTGAAGCAAATGCTAAGTGAAAAGTGACAGGATGCTACGCCTTCTAAGAGAAGTCTGTGCCTGCTGGAGAAGAGTCTGCTATTACAGTGAAGACAGAAGTTCAGCAGCTGAGACTGGCATGAAAGAGGAAAAGCTGTGCCCCACCTGGAAGTGAGTGTGTTTCTCTTAGAATCCCAGAGAAAAGAAAAATACTGCAGAGACCCGCCCTCCAATTATATTCTAAATGCACGTTTTCAGCAGCACAAATCAGGACTCCTCTCAATCTTTGGGACATGATGTGCTCATAATTGATGTCTCTTGGCATCTTGAACTCTCTCGTCTCTTCTTTCTCCTCTTCACAATCTTAAATCCTCCCCTGTGCCTCAGACTCTAACTCAACCCCATCTCATCCGGCAAGATATGTTTCAACCTCTCCATCCAGCCCATTCTCTCCTCTCGCTCCTTTAACTTTTCATCATTCACCAGGTGTGGGACCACACGTTTGTGCTTTATGAACTAGCCTTTCCACAGCATTTCTATGTTGCCTCCCAAGGAAGGTCTGAACTTGTCTTAGGGAAATGGTAGCACCTGTCTTACTGCGTACAGTACCAACCGCCCAGTGAGCACTAAGTACTCAACGTCTTCATCTCTTTCCTGAGAAGGCATCCATTTATAAAGAGTCATCTATAGTTTTTAAATTCAGCACCCTAATGTAAAAATAAACTATTTTTCCCTTGAACAATAAATCATATAACCACTTTCCAAAACAAATGTTTTCTAAAACCAGGTAGGAAAGGGGAAACAAATGAACCCCCAATGGGCAGCAGGAGGGAGAACCACAATTTTAAAAAAAGCATTTATTGGATGGAATCTACATTTTTAAACTTTGCAACCTTCAGTATTTTAGGAAAGGTATTCCTTCTGGGCTTAATAAAAACTGAAATCAGCTATAAGTAATGGGTACGATAAAACCACAGGAATTGCAGGCTGATTCCTCCAAGAGCACTGACTGTCTGTGGCAACAGGGTGTGGGGTCTGTCAGTCACACCAGCAAGTGACTGAGCATTTTTCCAGGTTTATTCTTAATTAAAAGTTCTAGAAAATTCTAGGACTACTGTGTCTTTAAAAGTCCTTCGCAGCTTGTCCCTGGCCAAGTCTAAAAAAATGCTTGATTATAGAGTTTAATTCTCCCTTTAACAACTACAGCTCACAAGCCACTTGAGTAAGAGAAGGGATGGAGAAGCTTCTTTTATTTCCTGTCCTCTCTTCCAATTAATTTGTAACAGGAGATTTTTGTTTCCCTTGTTGTGCTTTGGCCCCTGGCCCCACCTCAGGCCATGCAGGTGAAATGGCCCTGGGGAAAATGGGACACTTTCTGTGCCTAATTGGAAACGAAGCCACACATACACTCCTTCCCCAAGCTCTGGTGACACTATCTAGCACAGGCCAGCTGCCCACTTCCCCAGTGGTGTTTCTTCAATTTCATAGAAAGCAAGAAGAAAATACAGTATCACCAGAGCAAATCACAGAGTAATTGTCACCATGGGAAGACCAGCCTAATATCAATAGCATTTCTGAGAACTCACAATTATCCCAAAAGAAAAAAAAAAGGGGGGGGGGGGGATAAAATGATGAAAAATCTAAAACAAATTTATATTTTACTAAAACATATATTCTAGTAACAGAGAAGCAAAAGCTGGTTATTTCTCTTGCAGGTGCTCACTGCAAAATTCAAATTTGCTTACATTCTTTGATAATCCAGAAAGGAAACTGTAGTAGTCTCCTACTGCCACTGTAACAAATTAGAGTGACTTAAAACAAAACAAATATATGCTCTTATAGTTCTGGAGATCAGAAGACTGAAATAAAAAAATAAAATAAAATCAAGGCATTGGCAGGGCTGCGTTCCATCTGGCGGCTTTAGG
Organism: Rhinolophus sinicus; assembly: GCF_057876585.1. Lineage (NCBI taxonomy): Eukaryota > Metazoa > Chordata > Mammalia > Chiroptera > Rhinolophidae > Rhinolophus > Rhinolophus sinicus. The sequence goes on from NC_142503.1 coordinate 20,401,821, forward strand.
GAAGAATTGGTTTCCTTATTTTTTCTGGCTTCTAAAGGCTGCCTGTGTTCCTTGGCTCATGGTCTCTTCTTCCTTCTTGAAAGCACTTCACTCCAACCTCTGGTCCCATCATCACATCTTTTTCTCTCTGACTCTGACTCGACTATCTCCCTCTTATGAGAACCCTGGTGATCACATTGTATTCACTTGGGCAGTCCAATATATTCTCATCTCAAGAGCTTTAAATTAATCACATCTACAAAATACTCGCTGCCATGTATGTAATATAACATAGTCACAGAGATCCAGGGATTAGGATGTGGCTGTCTTTGAGGGTAATTATTCAGATTACCACAGCAACTGAATTCAATCTGTGATCAAGCATATGCACAGAGAAGCCACCTAGCGAACAAGTAATCAAGATTTGGCTTAATGGTCTAAGTTTTGGATTAACAATCTAGGTCTTCAAAAAAGCAAATTAAATGACACTTTAAATTGCAAGATAACATGAAGCTGGAATGCAGTCTTCTAAACTATAATCTTCTTTCCAGCCCCCCCATTTTTTTCTTCTCATACGTTAGGTAGGTACAGAGAAATAGAGTGTGAAATATAAGGGAAAATAGTCATTGAAGCTGATGCTTTTTATGTGGAAAAATTCTCCAGAACAGAACCAAAAAAAAAAAAAAACGAGGAAGGGAGTGGGGAAGAAAGAGAAAGAGGGAAAAAAAGAAAACTTTTTAAAAGACTTCGATGAAAGTTTCAAACTGTACAAGTGAAATCCATTCTTTTTTACAGAATTGAATTTTCATATCTTTATGTCCTGGGTATTTCTTTTTCTACACACTCTGTTGTAGTGGAGATATAAGCTCAGGAAACATTAAGCAAATTCCAGCAGATTAGCAAAGGTGATTTAGATATATTATGTTGATTTAGATATCAGTGTGCTATGAGAGATTACCTCCACTGATCACAGCAGCTAAGAAGACTGAGTATTAATCAGCTAATGTTTGCCGCTCTTGGGGGGAAAAGAGGTAGCAGATAGAAACGAAGAATTATAAAGAGAACAAAAGGAGCATTAGTCAGATAGGTAGAAATAAGTAAACATCATAAATTAGGTTAATAGCAGGACTCTATATCTTCCTTTTCCTCCTACCGTGAAAACACCTTAAACTGAAGGTTAATACACTCTGTATAGACTCACATATACTCATTTAAAACCTCCTCTATGCATTATTAACTGAAATCAGTTTCTAGAGTCTTTAAATAAAGTCAGAAACCCTGTTTAAATGTTTTGGCCTTATCCTTCTGAACCTGTTCTAGTCGTTTGGAAGTCAGTGTATAATAACGAAAATGAAATGAGAATAGGTGGTGCCAGCAAGACCAGGGCTGTAGACGCTGCTCTTCTGCAAACTGCTTTCATGACTTCAAGCCAATCTGTTGTCTCACTGTGCTTCAACAGCCTTATCTGTTAAAATATTTAAACTTGTCAAAACTCATATTATTCAGTATATCAGGAGTTGAATATCTTCTCACTGTATAGGAAATATCATTTCTGCCTGGATGCCAATTATACCACTTACACTACAAAAAAAAAAAAGAAAAAAAGAATAGGAATGTGGTTTAAAAAAAAAGGGAATTCACGTTTAAGAAAAGATGCTTGCTTGGATCATATAGGAAAATAAAAGCAATGCCAATATAAGCATATTAGGTCTCATAAATATCTAATAACAGAGGTTGGCAAACTATAGCCACTAGGCCAAATCAGGCCCACCACCCAGTTTTGTAAATAAAGTTTTATAGGAACACAGCCATGGCCATTTATTTACATATTGCCTATGGCTAATTTTAGGCTATAGTGACACAGTTGAGTAGTTGTAACAGAGAGCACAGTGCCTGCAAACCCTAGCCTATGTACTATCAGTCCATGTACAGAAAATATTTCCTGACCCGTCTATAAAATAAAATGACACAGGATCAGTCATACATTCTATATCACACATTAAAATCGAATAAAATTTCATGAAACACACTTTAACTGATTAACTTTCTCACTGTATATATATTTTCACATTATCGAAAAAGTGATGTCTCATTAACAAATAGTGATACATTTGTTGTTGTTGGTTTTCTTTTCTAGGATAGTAGCTAACTTGCTGTTACTTTTATTATTGTTAAATTGAGTAAGGATAGGTACATTATGTTACAGTAATAAATAATCCCCCAAATCTTAAAGACTTATAACAACAAGGTCTTATTTCTCATATCCACTGGATCAACGGGGCACTCCTTGTGCCTTCCCCTAGGAACCAAGATATAGAGACTTGTCCATGCAGAAAAGTGCCCCCAAAAAGTCTGACAAAGGGAAAGAGAATATAGCAAATGGGACCCTATCTTTTAAAATTTCCACCCAGAAATGATACATCCCCTGGAATCACATTTTAGTCTTCAAAGCAAGTCACATGATCATGTCTAATTTTAAGGGGAGTGAGGCAGTGCAATTCTACCACAGGCCCAGAAGCAGGAAAGCTAGAATATCTGAGATAGGCTCTTATGACAGTCATTGTAACTGCCAGAAACAATCTGAAAGGGAGATGGAGCTAAATGCCTCTTGCCTGTGGAGACTGCATCCAATAGGCATCACAACAGAAAGAACACTATAATTCTACTGTAATTTACTAAAGTCTAGATTCTCTGTCTATAAGCCATAGAGCAATGGTAAAAAGTGCTTAACTAGTTTTGCAAATCCTATGACAGATTTCTTCAACAATGTGAGGAAATATTTCTTTAACTAAAATGTTAGTTTTCTGAAGTCTTGGGTATTTCCGAATTCCATTTATTTATATTCAAAATAATTCTTTGGTCCTTTCCGACATTTAAAAATAGCAGTTGAAGTTTAGCCGTGAGTTTTCTTAATGTCTATAGAAATTTACTTGCCACACTGAGTAAAATGTACTTTTTTAAAAATCATTTTCCACTATTAAAAAGAGCATTTAAAATATGGTCTATTTCAGTTTCTAAAATTACTTTCCTGTATTTTTTCAAGGAAGCAAAACAATCAAAACAGAACTCACAAATGACGTGCTACATTATTTTCATTTAAAAATCTATTAACCGGGAATGAACTTGGCTTTATTCAACATAGTGCATTTACATATTAGCTACTTAACATAATTTCACTTTATTGAAACAGTCAGACATAATCAAGGAATTTGTGCTAAGACGTCCTTTTGAAAGTTACATATTGAAATCCTATTGACGAACAAAACTCTCAATGCTACACATAAAAAAGATACAAAATTATAACCCATTTTTAATTGGGAAAAAAAAAAAGTTTTTTTGTTTAATGTTAGCCAGATATGGGACTCAGAATCCATAACAAACCCCGTATATTTAATGAACATTCAAATTCTTGTTATAATACAATTAATGTTTAGCATGTAAGTATGGTGATATTTTATATCACCAGTGTACAGTATTTTTTACAATAATGGCTTAAGGAAAAGTGTATCTATAAAATATACACTGCTTTCTTGGTCAAATATAAGTTCATTCTACTTAATGCAAGATTATTTTCAGTCTGGGTGTCTTCACTATTGATAAAATACACTGTGGATGGGCTCCTCTAGCTGGAGGGACCATATGCATAAGAAAGTGCTTGCAGTGAAGATGACATATGTCATACCATGTGCCAAATACCATTCTAGATCTGGAAGTGACAATTTTCTCATATATGCTAGCACTTGGAGCTCTCTAGCTTGATTTAATTCTTCTCTATAAGAGCTCAAGTGACATTATATGTGTTTCTGAAAAGCTTGTTAGGAGGTTTTCTGGCAATTAGCTATAGTACATTTTATATTTGTTATCTGATATCCTTTAATTAATATTCTTTGTGAACTATTTTTGTTGTGCCTTTCAAATGTCAGACATGAGCTGGAATCATCTATTCTATAGTCTTCAGGTTCCTAAGGAACAAGTAATCATACAGACAAAACAGATATGAACTTTATTCTTTTATCTATGAAACTAACTTTCTCTGGAAAATGGAAGTAATTCTACTATGCTATACCCTTACCATTCTAATCAATTCACAAAAAAATCAATATGCTAAATGGCCAATTGCCATATTTACCAATGCATGTATTTATCAGAATACTTGTTTTTAAAAAGCAACTACTTATAAAACAGTAATTTATATAGGACGAGATGACTTCTGACATTTTGAGGATTTCTGCAAAGTTTTAGTTGACTGATTTTTATTTCTGAATTTCATATGAAAACTTTTCAGTTTATGCTGATTTCTTCTCTTCTGTGTCATTTCTGCATTTCAAAAATTTTAAGTTTCTTTTATCAATTTTTCAAGTAGTGTATCATTATTAGTACGTGATCTCTAGCAACTAGTAGCCAAAATTTAACAAGTAACATGTTTTTTCTTGTCTCTCCCTTATTCAAATTTGCCCATCTTTTAGCATTTTAAGATTATAAGATTTAACCAAATGTATACTTTTTTATTGCTTTTTCTCACTTACACTTACTGTCTCATCACTGTTACCACAATCGGTACTGATACCTTTCATGCATTTTCATTTCTTTTCCATTACTTTGAATGGTTTGCAGTTTTCATGTTAAATATCTGTTCAAATCGTTACCAGATCAACATATTCCACTTGTTAAAAACCAGGAATTTTTGTGTGAATTGATTTTTTGTCCACTTATTTCTATCACATGTGTTTGTTATTTACTTTCTTTTTTTTTTAATTCTAGGTATGTTTAATATTCCTGTGTCAATTCCTTAAATTAGGACATAAGCCTTAATTTGTATTTCCAGCAATAAATTTTTAAATTTCAATGTAGTGTGATTATTTTTAACCACTTTTGAATACCCGAGCTTCCGGTAAAGATGTAAAATTAGAAAAATTGGCAAACTGCCTATTGAATTGATTTGGCCGTTCAGTTAAATGATCATTTATTGGACTGGTTTGGAGTGAGTCGGCCTGCTTCCTTAGATCACAGGCATTGGTAGTGATGAGTAAAAGAGGATATGAACATTCTATACACACACACACACACACACACACACACACTGATTATATTTTATTGCCTTTGTAATTCAAGCATTCACTCTAAGTTTTAAGTATCCTCTTTCTGTGGTACATCCTAGGAAAGCAAATTTCCATCTCATTTCCTGACTAGTTGTCCACTTGCAAGTGGCTCTTATCAACAAGTACACTTCCCCACCACACCCAGCTTCCCTGGGATCTTGGCTCACTTCAGAGTTGATCACCAGTGCAAATCCCTAGACCCATGTATTCCAGCATGAGGCATATTTTTCTCTGAGAACAACAGAGATGCGGGGCGGGGCAGACACCCTTTCTCTCTCCAAGCCTGGTCCTTCAGTAGTTAAAAAGAATTGCCAAGTACGAAGTAGAAATGTAATGCTGGGCAACAAAGGTGACTATTCCTAGGTTCTGGGGGTAAAAAACAGAGAAGTTACACCCTTCAGAGGGAGGGATTATCCTCCGGCATCCCTCAGCCCCCATCTGGCGCCTCGTCTTCTAACCTCAATCAGGTCACAACCCCACCCCCACCTTCTTCCCAGAAATTTCCTTTCCCACCTTCTACCTCCAATATCCACTCCGCTAGTCTGAATTTCAGAGCAGTGGTCCCCCGGCCCTACATGCACATTCAAATCACCTGGGGACCATTTTCAAAATGTCAATGCCCAGGCCTTACCCAGAAATTCTCATTTAATTGTCTGTGGGGCTTAGAAGTGGGTTTTTAAATTTCAAGTTCCCCAGGTGATCCTAAAGTACAGATAGGCCCAAGGACCTTATCTAACGAGAGCTTCCCAAACATTTCCACATGACTTTACATGTGATAGTAATATTTGTGAAGCACACAGGGCTAGACCTGAAAGGCTACTGGAGGTTGGAGATGGTGTGGTGGGTTGCTGGGGAGAGGGGACAGGGAGCAGGGGGAAACGCCTGCCTGACCACACCCCGTCCAGTCATCGAGCCAGCAAGGATGTAAGGGATCGTGATCTTTGTATATAGAAACCTTCCATTTTTGGCTTTTCCATTTATTAGCAGAAAAAGGGGGTGCTGCGCTCTAAGGCAATAATCAAGGAAGCCTCCACAGGTGGAATAGGGATGGCTGCTGCGTCGCAGTGCAGCCCAGTAACATGACAGGCAGTGGCTCCCCCAGTATTTCCTGTGGAGCTCACCCACCGGTGAGAATTACCCACACACACTTTCCAATTGTCCATGGACTTACTATCAAAGTAAGAACCATCTATGTTACTTACCATCAAAGACAAGCACTATCTAAGTGCTCTAATTAGCTAGGCTAAAGCTAGACCCACAGTATATTACTAACAAATACTAGCTGACTGATTAATGGGTATATATCTTCATCAGCTACCATCAGTAAAAGCCAAGAATCAAACTCTTCAAGCCGTACAATTTGAATAATGGGCAAAAGACTAGAAGCTCACAAGCGACAAACGATTCATTTTTGGAGCTGCGTTCTCACTTGGTGAGGCAGCCAACGCTCAGTCACTCCCCCCCCCTCAGATGAGAACTAGGCTGGAGGAATGGAAGACCAAACATTGGGAGCCCAGACACCACCATGCCACCCCAGAGGAGACTGAACTGACAGTTCAGTTTAGGAAGAATCTGTAGCAGATTGTCCCGAATTTAAATAAATTGGCTTCAGGAAGAGTGGGAGTAGCACACGCTCACACATGGCCATGCCAGCACAATAAGCTGCAGAGCTTAAGGCAAGAAATAAAGTAATGATGGTGAACAGACCCAGTCCTATCCCTTTCCCTTAGCCAAGGTGGGAGGGCCGCTTTGTTTTCATATACCAGGTCCTTTTGTATTGTTTAAATAGTCACACAAGCCAACTGCGCAAACCAACTCAAAGCCTCATGGGTAAGACTGGCCCTGAGTTTATCTTGCTTTTTATTCTTGTCTTACCCATTTTATTTTTCACCTATGAGAATTAGAGTGCTCAAAGATTCCCATATGATCTCACTTATACGTGGAATCTAAAGAACAAAATATACAAACAAACAAAACAGAAACAGACTCGTAGACACAGAAAATGAAACTGATGGTTGCCAGATGGGAGAGGGGTTGGGGAGCTGGGTGAAAAAGGTGAAGGGATTAAGAAATACAAATTGCTAGTTACAAAATAGTCACAGGGATGCAAAGTACAGCATAGAGAACACTGTCAATAACATTGCAACAATTATGTAGAGTGCCAGGGGTGTACGAGACTAACTGGGGGGATCACTGCATAAAACACAAATGCCTAACCACTATGCTGTATACCTGAAACAAATACAATATTGAATGTCAACTGTCACTGAAAAAACAAAGAAACAATTTTAAAAAAAAAGATCTCCTATTTTCCTGGAGATTCATGGTGATTTTTTTTTTCTCTAATAGAGATGACACCTGCCTATACATCCCAGCAAGAAACAAAAGATTGGGAATTCATAGGGTAGCCCTTCCTGTAAGGGAAATTTTACAATGGAAAGCACGTTCATCCTTCCTCCTCTGATGAATTCAGTCTTTGATGTCCAGCTGGCTTCCTCATGCCTGCCATCCTAACTCCTAAGCAATGGGATAATCAGAGCTGGGTGCTGTTGACGAAAGCTCAAATGAAGAACGTAGGCAACAGCCTTAGTTGGCATAGGCAACACCACTTATGATTTTCCTGATTTCAAATGTTATATAGTTTATTGAAAGTGGAAGGGCCATGAGTCTTGTTTAATCAGGATATTGACCCGAGGAATTGATCCTCTCTATTAATATTGGCCCTTGCCCTGTTTTCTCTAATAGAACTAATGTGGCGCAGGTTGAAATTATTGGTGGACAATATAATAGAAGTAGAAAAACTCTGATTACTCAGCTGCAAAATATGGGAGCCTCATGGGGGACAGAAGCTGACAGCTCTCTAGAATATCACAAGGGTCAAACAAGAGACTGTCTCAAACCAAAAAAAAAAATCAGTGAAGGGGTGGTGGTCTAGGTAACCTGGCTTGGTCTACTCTTCTTGATTTCATCAGAGTGCAAGAAGAGCAGCATAAGGCAAACTGGCGTTCTTTCCCAACCTGAAGCAGCTCAGGTTGCAGGAAGAAGCAGAATTGGACCTGCATGTACCCAGGTGTGGGAGGTCACCTGGGAAGACGGACATAATCGCATGGAGCAGAAGCTGCCATGACTGACTCAAAAGCTCACTGGTACTGCTTGAAAATGCAGTATTACAAGACCTAGATTTTATGGTTACTCAATTGCTAAAATTATTTGATAAGGTTTTGCAGGAAATGCTTCCCTATTGTTATATAAAGAAATGAGCCCAAGGCAGAAATGGGATAAAGTGCAGTCCAGTTCTGAGTGCAGTTATCAGCCATGGGTGGTTGTGACTCCAGTTTCGTTAGGAGGAAGAGCCCATCTCACGGAAAGTTGGAATAGTGACCTTAAACATTAAATCTCTGATTGATCTAGGAGGCTCAAAATGCAAGTATCTGAAAGGTCGCACAGAAAAGCCTCTCGTCCTAAAGGGCTGTATGGAACAATTGCCTCTGAGTTCCAAGGGGAAGGTAAATTAGAGGTAACACTGGGAAAGTGGCAAATCAGAAATCACTTACTGCAAGAGCAGTGCAAATTTACAGTTAAAGGAGCTCAGGAATCACAAAGACTTCACACCACAGGCTGTTTTGATTCTAATTAGGTAGCTCAACCTCTTTTAATTGTCCTGGTCAGAACCTTACTATGGAAGCTCCTAGAGGGTACTGAAATGAAATGGAAGCCTGAACATTTGCCTTGCAGCCCCCTGGCATTACGTGGCAAGAAAGTTTAATTTTGCAGGAGTTGTTACACTACTAATAATGCATTAGGGACACAGAAGAGACCAGGCACAGAAATGTTAATCGAAACACTGTCTATAATAATTGAAGAGTGCAAAATGTCCATCAGCTGACCAAACACATTGTATGTATTCAATAGAACATGATATAGGAGTTAAAACACATACATTTGAGCCATGTGTTTCAAAATCTTAACATTGAGCCAAAAAAAAAAAAAAGGAGTTACAGAATACTTCTATTTATGAAGTAGTACTTCATAAAATGCCACTTGAGCAAAATGCTGTTTTATTTATGGATAGATGCATTTAAGAATGATAAAATCCACGCATGGGGACGACAATAAATGTAAGCTAGTGCTTATCTTGGAAGAACCCAGGAGGTGAATGAAAAAAGAGAAAAGGGGGTACATAGGTGACTTTAATTGCTCTGCAATGTTTTATTCCCTCAAAAATAACTAAAGCAGGTTGGTGAAAAGGTCAAGAATTGACTGAATGTGCTCATGAGCAGGTATTTACTTCTATTTCTATACTGTTCTGAATGTTTGAAATATGTTGTTAAAAAGTACCGGAAAACAGTCATGTGTTAGGGAGAGGAAAGATTGCAGTGGAAGATAGCAACGTATTTTTTTTAAATGGGGCAAGAAGCAGAATAAAGCTATTGATGATGGTCAAAAGATAATGCTTCTGGGCTTAGCCATTGAACCTGGTAAAGAAGATGTCACTTTCAGAAGAACAGACTAGAAGAACTGCACTATCACAATAAAAATTCATACTGTTCTTTTTAGTATTACATTGTGAAATGCATTACAAAATAACAAATGAAAACAAAGCCCAACCAAAAAATGTCATAAATGGTATCTTTTGTATAAAGCAATCAGATCAGGAAGACACGTCAAAGTTAGGAGATGTTGTACAGGTAGATTGATCAGAGAGGAAATTCAGATCAGAGAGAAATGTATCAGAATTACTAGAATGTGAATGTGTGAAGTTAGGGATTTAGAGAAAACCATACAGGCCACCAAGGTCTTTTATGAAAACAAACACACAGAGAAAGCAATCAAAAGCATAGAAGTTTTGCATTTTTACGAACGCCATCGTGAGAAGAGACACGAAAGTAGGACAGGATTGGAGGAACTTCACCAAAGCAGATTCCGTTTCCCCTAAAGGCTGGACTGTGCCTGCAGTCCTGCTTGCCTTGGCTTCTCCCCCTTTCTACGGTATTTTACTAAGAAACCCCCTGAAAGGCAATCACTAGATACTCAAGGCACGGGGGCACTCGTGCTGGTTGGTGTCACGTCAGAGGGCCACGTCAGAGGAAGGTTAGAGAAACCCTTAGAAGGGATTTGTGATGAAACACAGGGTCATAGGGGACGGACAGAAGAGGATTCAGGGCTCTGGCTGTGGGTGCAGGTCACAGGTTCTGCCATCAGCTTTACTGCTGGGAAGACCCTTGGCCTGACAAGTGTCTGTACAGAACCCAGGCCCAAACAGGAACTTGACATCAGTCTTTCCATAAGAACCCCCACTGGTGTCCACATGTGCACTCCTCAGACACACACGATTAGGAGGGGAGGCCTGTGGAGAAATATAGAAATCACACTCATCTCTAAGGAAGGGCCCCACGTCAGTTCACCTTGTCACCTTCTCTAGCCACTTGGTCCTGAGTGTTCTTATCCCAAATAGCAGAGCACACAGGGTGAGAAAGAGTCACAGATGTTCATCCCAGGTCCTTCACTCAACTATGTGACCTTGACGCCCCGGCTGAATGACTTTTATGACAAAACTCCACAGACAATTAATGGTGGGCCTCTTGTTAGCATTCCTGTGTGTGTGTGTGTGTGTGTGTGTGTGTGTGTGTGTGTTTGTGTGTGTGTGTGACAGACAGCGGTCACTGAGTGTGTGTTAGGGAGAGGAAAGATTGTAGTGGAAGATAGCAACAAATTATCTCAGTGATAATATAGAATAACACTGATTTTATTTTCTGCCACAAATTGATGAATAAGTAACTGTCGCCTTCTTCTTCTTGTTGTTGTTTTTTTTTTTTTTTTTTTTTTTGAGGGGGGGCAATTAAATTAACTGAGCAGGACAGGTTTATGATTTTTGTTTGTTTGCTTACTGGACTGACAGACAGTCCTTTGCATTTTTGGCTCTGATGGACAAATTCCAAGATGCTGCAAAAACTAAGACTTTTCTAGAGCATAAATTTTGTATTGAGTATATTTTGAAAATTACAAAAGCATTGCTAAAAACGGTCAAATGTTTTAACTGCTTTCAGCATTCAGCACATCTCATCATATGCTATCACATGGCAAAGGCCAGAGTAACTGGGGTTGAATGAAACAAGATGCTTGCTTTACTCTTTTAACAAGAGTATCTTGAGACTCTTGAAAAGAATAGGATGTTGGAGTCACACCTTCTGGTAACAAGAAGCTATTCTGTTTTAGCATTTATTTACTACTGATCCTCAACACTAACTGTACAGGCAAAAAACCAAGAGAGCTTTTAAGATACTCTGATCCAAGGACACCACCCTCAACCAATTAAAACATTCTCTCTAGGGGTGGGGACGAGGCATCTACACATTTTCAAAGCTCCCTAGAGAATTCTAGTATGCAGTCAGGTTTGAAAACCACTGTTTTAGACAGTGCTATCCCAATTAATATTTAAACAGTCACAACCCGTGGGCTCCACTAATCCAGTTGCATTACCACCAGCATATAAAAGATTATTTTTTAAATACCATATGAAAAGGAAGATCACTGGGCTCCTGAGGTACAAGTTACTGTGTAATCCTTCTGAGGCACTGTCCATTGTGGTAGTTCTCCTGTGTTTTAATTCATCGCCTGTGCTTTTGTAGAACTGAAAGTGTTAATCCTTTTTCACAGACTCTAGTGCAAACCTTGATATTGAATAATCCACTGAGTTGTGTGTTTAAGATCTTTGCTTCATTAAGTCACCAGATATTCCTGGCAGCAGAAGAGTGGCAAGATGTCAACCTGAGCTTTGCTGAGCCAAAAGAATTAGCTTTTACCGTATTTCTAAAGATGAATGTGCTCTTAGAGCCTGTCCATTAGCCCCAATATTCTAATGAATGTATGGCTTGACAGACACAATAATTGGCATAGTTCAGAGTGTAAGAGAATCAATTTGATGAATCAGAATAAGGTCAAGTGAAAGAAGAAACAAGGATTTAGTTTGCACATATTTCTAACCATGGCAACAAGAAAGATTAAATAGTAAAAAAAAACAAGATTAGTTAGACTTTGATAATCCATCAAGGTGGGGCCCCCCCTCATCTCATCAACACTAATCAATAGAAAGGTGGTTTTGCCATAAAACCATGGCACTCAAGTTCCACAGAAGTCACTGCGTATCCTAGTGACGGCTATTCTTTTTCTTTTTTCTTCTGAAGCCTGGGCATCTTATCTGTTTTAGCTAATCACTGGAATGTCTGGCCTTATCACCTGATTACTATCCAATGAGATAGCTCACTTAGGACCGTCCAGGATTTTATTTCCCATGGGTTTGCCATCGACATTTTTCTCTTAAAACATTAGCCCTGACCTTAAATGTATCACGGCTCTCTCTGTTCACTCTGGAAACATTTACAGCACTCAGGTATAATTCTTCTGATTGAAATATGTTTTGCTTCTCCTCTTCAGTCAAACAATAAAAGCAGATTACAGAGGAAGCCCTTTTATTCCTCCTAAAAGGACCTGCTGTGAACTACAAAAGTGAAATATAAAAGTAAATTGCTGCAAACTAACATGAGACCTGTTCACTCATGCTGGGTCACACGCAAAGAGACTTCCTATGTCCCGGCCATAATGAGGGGGAGTCTAATTCTTAACCAAACTTGACGTGTGCCTGAGACAAGATGTTAGTCACACTTGGCTTCAGCTTCTCAGGAATCTCGTTTAATTTAACGCAGTGACTTTGGATAATGAAGGAGGAGCTGGTCTTAAACCAGAGTTAGACAAAGGAATCTAAATAGGGACCTGAAGCCATTTCCACCTCTTCTGGGTTCTGACCTCACCATAATGAAGAAAAACAAATCATAGTAGGAGGGTGTGATACCTTTCCTTGATAGAATCACAGATGTGAAGGTTTAAAAACCCTTGAATGGATTATGACAAGCTATTTGGAATTATTGAAAAACATTTTTGATATATAGGAACTACTGCATGGCCTATATAAATTCAAACAGATTTGGCTTAAAAACATGCACAGACAGAAAACTGATATGTATGCTATGGACCGATTAGCATGGTGAGCAAAGCTACTGGGTGATAATGCCTGGCCAGCTAAAATGATGCAGATTATATTTGATTTTTAGTTACTCGTATTTTTATTTTTCAATTAATGTTTTATATGACTAATGTGTTCTCAGCATTACAAAGACGCACAACAATTATATGACCACTTTACTTCAAGGAGCTTAACGTGGTTGGGAAATTCAAAACACCATTAAACAAATTTTGAACCATCAGTGGGCAAAACACACGAGTCTACATTTGAGGGAATTATGAATTATGGAGTCTAACAAATTCTCTTCTGTGTTTCAGCAGTTTTCTATTTAATGGGGATCAGTGACAAATTGACTTTGCCTTTATTTGGAGCCTGGTCTTCCTACCCTTGGGAAAATTCTCTGTGTAAATTATTCTTCATTTTATGTCAGATGAACTCAATCCAACCCAATCCAATATCCTCTAGTGGCTTCCACAGATTTTTGACCCCATTCACAATGAGAAATGTATTTTACATCATGATGCCAAACATATGAGTACAAGTCATAAAACTGATACATAATTTCTATGAAACTGTTATGAATTTTATAACGTATGATGCCCTCTGATACTTTCTATTTGATTCAATTCTATTACATTTCCTTTTTTAAAAAAATGCTGATCATCACCCATTGAATTGATTTTATAACCTACTAATGGTCATCCACTACAATTTAAATATCACTTGAGTCTAGATCTTTACTTTAAATGGGTCGTGGATTTAAGGATCATACTCTTCTCAAATAAATGATAACTGGTTTTCCAATGGGGTCTTTACAACATGAATTGGTTTCATGAGCACCTGGAAGCACAGATCATAGATACGTGCTTGAATCAGCCCTAAGTCAGCTTGAGTGGGTCAGAAATTTGTTTTCCCAACCTCACCACCTTCTGGGCACTATGTCTACCATCTAATATTAAAACTGAAGCTTCATTAGACAAAATATATTTTGATATCTTGCTTTCACCACAGCCCTAGTGTTGTTACTTAGGGTCAAAAAAAAAAAAAAAAAACAAAACGAAAGAAAGAAAGAAAGAAAAGAAAAGGAAAAGAAGTGCCCATGGGCATGAACAATCCCTGCTGGCTTTCTTGCCGGGCACCACAAAGTCAAGGGCAGACCTCTTCACTACATTTCTCTACAGTAGGAAGATCTTTAAAATATTTGGCCTTAGGCTCCTAAAATTATAGGTATCCCTGATTGAAACTAAAATTAAAGAGAGAGAAGGGAAAGATAAAATAATCTGTTTTGATGCTGAAAATTGAATACAGACTCAAATTAAATGCCTAAAATTCATAATGAAAAAGATACAAAGCTACTTTCAGTTCAAGGGCAGTAGAAATTCATTCTTTAAAAAAAGGCAGAAGACATTATAGACATTCTGTGTTATTACAGGAAAGATACAAGATGTGATCACAATATACAGTGAATGTTTAAATAAAAAAGAATTTATTACAGTAAAATACTCATTGTCATTAATCCCCCTCAAAAAACCCTCCCTTGCTTCAAACACACTTAACTCATCATTCTTGCCACTTTCTGAAGCAGTTCTGGAAGTCCTCTTTCATGAGAGTCTTTACTTCATCCTCCATCATAACAACACTCTGTGTCACATATCCTTTCTGGTATGGCAATTTCTGTCAAATGAAAACATTATGGTGTGTCCTCATCCACCTTATTCGCTGGATCTGGAACTGTGTGACTTCTGGCTTTTTCCCAAAGTCAAAATGATTCAGGACTTCAAGGCAGCCATGAGAGCGCAACTAAAGACACTCACAAAAGAGGACTTCCAGAACTGCTTCAGAAAGTGGCAAGAATAATGAGATAAGTGTGTTCGAAGTGAGGGGGAGTATTTTGAGGGGGATTGATGGCAATGTGTCTTTTACTGTAATATTTTTTTTTAATTTATACATTTGCCATATTTTGTGATCACACCTCATACATCGAATCACTATTTACATAGGAGACACAATCAATTGAATTAGTGATAGACCTAGGTTTGTTATAATGTGTTTATAGTCTTACATCATAGGTGGAAAACTGTAAAGAAGGTTAGTATTCAATCAATATTTACTGAGCACTCACTACATAGCAAACATTATCCTAGGTTCTGAGGATACAAATGAATAAGTCAAGCATGGTCCTTGGTCGTAAAGACTTGTATTTTTATTGGGTGAAGGTAGCCAAAACGTAACAATAAATAAAGGAGATGACTGTTAAATAGTGTAAGTGTATGCAGAGAATAGTGTAAGTGTATGCAGAGAGATGGTATGACAGTACTTGGTGGCTACTTCCAATAAATGGGTTGGGGAAAACAAACCGGACAATGTGACCAATAGTTGATTGAATGTAAGGGGCGGTCCTAGAATAAACAGAGGAAAGAGCATGGCCCAGCAAGGAACTAGCCTGCTGGGGGACCTGAAAGGAAGCTAGTGTTCCTGAGCTGTGGTAGGCAAGAGGAGGACCCTGCCAGATGAGAACAAGGAGGAGACAGGGACCAAATCATGTCTGGGTTTTATTCTAAATATTAGGGAAAGCCTTTGTTGTGTTTCAGGCAAATCTGACTCATGCTTTTAAAAGACCACTCTGATTGTTGCGTGGATAGTGAACCTCAGGCAAACAAGAGTGGAAGCAGGGAGACCAATGAGAAAACTACTTTGGTAGCCAAGACAGAGACGGCATTAGCTTAAACTAAGGTGACACTTGCATTAGCTTTTTGACTTGGTGATAATGGATGATATAGCTGGTCTGAGGATAAAGGTAAAATGATGCTACATAAAACATGATGTGTGCCACATGTCCTTGTATAAATGCATCAAGAATAAAGAAGAAAATGCACACAGCAATAGAGATTTCACCTCTCATTCCCATGTACATTTTCAGGATGCAAATGTTTGAAAGTCAGGTATCACCTTTACACTGAAAGTCTCAGAAACCACCACTGTTCTCAGGATCCTTGCTAAACTAGGGCACCATATATGATATAACCCAGGATAAGAATCTTTCATGAAAGAGGTTTGGTTCCATAAAGAACCCACTCACCACAACAGAATAAGAGATTAAAATGCTATAAAAAAAAAAAAAAAACTAGAAAAACTAAAAGAGAAAAATAGTAGTAGTAGTAGTAGTAGTAGTAGTAGTAACAACCAAGAAACGTTTCTAGAAAGTCAAAAATGGGGGAGGGAGATGGTGACAAATCAAAAAGTGTATCCAAACGCCATGGTCAAACCTCCTCACAACTTGCATGCAGCACATCAATCTATGACCCCCGCAGCTCGGATGGTTCTACATGCAAAAGGCCCCACAGATCATCTTGCCCTCAAAAATATTTGAGAAATTGAATAGAATTGGACAGAATTTTACATAAGAGAAAATGTTTGCCTTTGTCATCACTAAGAGCTTTATTGGCTATTTGAATTCCATGCTAATCACAAAATTTCAAGCATTCAAATCATCTAATTTCAAAAGTGCCTTATAATATGTATCTGCCATCCACTTCTCTCTACGGATTTATGCTCTGGAAATTCCTGGTTGTGAACTTCTTTTGTTAGTCAATATGTTGAGCTATACCTTGTTGTTGTAAATTAAAATACACTCTGAATTAAATGTTCACAGTTGGAGGGTTTAAAGTAACCTTAAGTTAAAAAAGTAAACAAAGTAACCTTAGGTTATTTTAGAAACCATTCCTTAGATTACGTTTAAGTTTCATTACTGAGTTAAATAAATCATCTCAATTCTCTCCCCCTTCTAGACTCTCAATTTTATAGTCTGAAACTTCTCTTCCTCAAGGCATATACTTCATTTTGCCCTTACTTTGGCTGGCTGCCTTTTACCTTCATAGTAGCAGGAATTAATTTTAATCAGAATTTCTCCTCTACAGGTTTCCATAACATCAACATTGTAGCAATGTAGCTTTTGATTCCAAAAAGGAATGTAGTTAAGGTTCCTGAGGCCATGATGTACATAATTTCCTTAAAATAGGCTTTTATAAAAGGCAAAATATTCTGCCTTTTTTTTTTTTTTTCAGAATTCACTTGATCGAACTGCATAAATACTTTCCAGTCTAATATCATTCATAGAACCACATATTTCTTTTCAACGTCAGCCTGATTCATGGTTCTTGGCTTGTTCTTAGAACTAATATCAAAACTGTTGAAGAAAGGCTTCCAGAAACACCAAGGACAACCTTCGGTTCTCCTCAGCTCTGCCGTGATTATCTCAATCAGTGACTCAGTGAGACCTCTCTAATCCTTCACAGAGCATCATCCCGGAGATTGAGTAACCCAGTCTTTTCTAATTGGTCCCACTTTTTACAAGGATTATTGAGGCAGATATTATCATTACGATTTTTAAATTGATTTTCCATATGCTATTAACTTCTATTTCTTTCCACAAATTCACTGGTTTCATAAACAACAATCTGTTCTTCCCATTTACATTTTCTCACTTTTCAGTAAATACTGCGAGTTTTAAAAGTAGGTTAAATGCAACGTCAAACTCTTCATCAAGCCTGTTGTTGTAATAACAGAGTTGAAATGACAAAAAGTAAAATTCAGAAATCCTATTGCAGGATGATTTTAATTTTCTGAGCCTGGACAGGGTGATCTGTGTAAACATATAAAAGAAATGTACCATGTTTATCATTTGTTTGTTCTATATTAGAACAACATATGGGGTTGGGGGGGAGCAATAACTTCACATAATTTGGTATGCATGGATGTAGTTTTGTGTTTTCCTATAGCAGAGAGGTTGGTAAACTGCAGCCCTTTGGACCAAAAAAATAATAATAATTTTATTGAAATACAGCCAACTCATTCATTCAGTTGCTCTACAAGAGCAGAGTTTAGTAGTTGCAACAGAGACCATATGGCCCACAGAGGCTAAAATATTTGATATCGGGCCCTTTACAGAAGAAGTTTGCCCAAACCTGCTGCTGCACTGTTAATTTAATTAAACAAGGAGGCCATTCGACTGAGGTGGCTCTAATGCCCTGGTGGCCAGTGTAAGCAAACCAAAATCTAAGCCTGTTAATGCCTCACAGGTACAAAATCAAAACACTAAAGACAACCAATCACAAACAGCCAACCAGACTTAAAGCTATAGGCAATCAAATAACTTCCTTCCTTCGCGTCCACACTTCTCCTATGGAAGTCTTTCCCCTGGCTCCTGTTGGCAGAGCACTCCTCACCACTTCCAGACTGACAGGGCCCCATTCGAATGGATAAATGCTTAAATAAACTCTTAAATTTTTGATATGCCTCAATTTATCTCTTAATAGCACATTATTACTGGTAGTTATTGTCATGGTCTGTGTGGGTGCGCAAAACCATTTAATGAAGCATCTTAATTATATAACGTTTTATTAAGGTGAAAGCCACCTGGAACGTTTCCCCCTGCATCTCCTGATTTGCTCTCCACCCTTACCCAACTCTGAGCCCTAGGAGCTGACCTCTGTGGATACAATAGCCGCAGGCTCCTTTGCCCCATCATTTTCCTGTTGGATCTTGGAGTCATCAATGGGAGACCAAAGGGTGGGGCATAGCATGTGAAGTCACCTATTTCCTCCCCAAGGTGCGCTCCTGCCTAGCAGCTGTTGAGTTGGCTGTACCTCTCTGTGCTCCTATCTGGCAGCCCTCCCTAAAGTTACAGACACTCTTTCTGGTAACTGCTCCATCCTCTGGTAGCCTCTCACCTGGCATGAGGTCTGGCAGCTCTAGTTTGCACAGCAGAGCGTCATCCTTCCTTGTCAGGCCGCACTCTCATGTGTAAATATGGCCTCTGCTGAAGTCTCATTGGTTACGCCATTGGAGCAGGCCTTTTCCTACAAGGACTCTGATTCATAAAGTAACCTTCCAAAGCATGTCCCCAAGTAGATGTGGGTTTAAATGCTATACGTTTCAATTACTAACTGTGACTTCAAGCAATTGCTTTACCGCTCAAGCCTTCTTTGAAAACTGAGAATAATAATATCAACTGCAAAGAGGTGCTAAGACAATTCAATGGAGTGTTGATAAATTGCTTAACACAATGTCTGACCCTCAGGAAGTCCTCAATAATGGCAACTATTATTGTTTTTAGTTTTAAGCATCGATCATATTCTCACAGCAAGAAACAAATATGTCAAGCGTTAAGTAAAAAACGCATAGGAACATTAGTATTATTTTCATAACTTTATGGCCAATTCTACCAACATTATTTTCTCCAAGTTCTTTCAAATTAGTACAGTGTGTTTCATTAGAGCTTTGATTCTCAACCTGAGGCCATTTTGTCTCCCCTCCTCTGGCAATGTCTGAAGACATTTTTCATTGTAACAACCTGGGAGGGAGGGAGGTGGGCTGTATCTACCAGGCTGTATATCTAGCCGGTAAAGGTCAGGGAAACTGCTAACCATAGTACAATGAACAAAACAGTTTCCCCAAAGAAAGAATTTTCCAGTCTAAAGTGTCAACAGTGCCAAGGATGAGAAACCTTGCATTAGAGGATGATGTGGGGCTAACTTTTTGGAAGGCTCAGGAGAGGGAGGAGTCCAGCCACATTTATATTCCACACACCCTCCAGTTTAGAATGTATATTCATGCCATTCATGTGTTCTCATAACGTTTAAATACTAACAAGAAAGATTTTTCATAAATAGGCAAATCCCTGAAAGAAAAAACAAATTAAGCAAATAAAAGTCTTTTAAATTTCACCTCCACTAATATGAAAATAAACAAATGGCAACAACACCCATTTTAATAATGTAAAAATGGAGGAGAGCAAGTAAGCACATTGTTCATCATCACAAAATTGAATCACAATGCAAGTAGCTCCAATGATCCATTTTACCTTCTTCCCATCCCCCACCGCACGCCCAGTGGCCTCTTCCCCTAAATCCTAAACACAGTGATGCATGTTTGCTGAGCTACATCACTGCCCACTTAGCCCCACAATTTCACACACTACAGATCTACAAATGAACAGGCCTTTTAACAATCAGTCAAAACAGCAGCATGTTTTGTTTGGGTGTTTTTTTTGTTTTGTTTTCTGTTTAGGTTTGGTTTAGGTTTGCGGGAATGCTGAGGGATACTCCCCTTCCTACTTTTTGTGTTACATCTGTTAGTTCCAAAACAGTGTCTGAGAGAGTTCCTCGTCAGTCAGCTCTGTCAGCTTTTATTCAAAATCCTCTGTCCTCACATGCCCACCCAGGTTCCTACCTACAGACACACACACACACACACACACACACACACACACACACACACACTTCATAGAACTCAGAACCTACATGAAGGAGACCACAGGGGTCTAAACCAGAAAACAAATCTGCTGGAAACAGCAAAACTCCATGCTGACCTCAAAATCCCTATTTCCTTCTGAAGATTCAGTCTTTGTTATTGGGTCAAGCTTGACTGCTGCCCTTCTTTCCTCGGAAGGCATTTTCTCCCTCTGTCCTTCATGCAGTGAGTGGGCAGTGCCCTGCCGGGTTTCAGATATGCCCACACATGGCAGCACTCACGGTGTTCAGCTCAGGCAAGCCCTCAGCTATCTCACCGGACAGGTAATCAAAACCACTAGCGCCAACTCTTCCTGACGTACAGTAATTGGGTAACAGACCAACTCTTTGCTCACCTAACTCTTTACTAACTCCAGTTCTTTTCAAATAATCAGTATTTAAATATTTAATTCTACAAAAATTAACACTAGACTACAAATCTCCCAAGTGAACATATTCAATGGAAACTATGGAACATACTCAGGGAAATACTACCCAGATGATTTTGCAGGTAAGTGCCTTTATGGAAGCTGATACTTATTATGCTACTTTAGGGGAAAATACAATAAAACCCTAATATGAGATACCTTCCAAGATTACTAATCCAATTATATTGTGGGACAAAATTGTATTTCTGTGTTAAAATGAAATATACTTTACTTCTCTTCCTATGATATAGGAAGTATATCGAGTTATTTTCCTTGGTAAAAGTGACTTAATTGTGATGAATCACAGATGGCGACCTTAAAATTAATTCCTGATATATTGCATTACTTTTAAATATGTAAAATACGAGCAAAAACCTATTTTTTGTATTGAAAAACTCCTCTTTTCTATTACTGTGTTAATGTGCAGAGCAAGAGCAGTTCGTGTATTATAATTACATCTTTTTCTCTCTCGATTCAGCAGAGGAGATGCTACATTTTAGAAGCTCAAACAGAAAACCCTTTGAATAGGTTTAGAACTGCAAAGATGAAATGCAGAAGTGAATATACAAAGAGGCAATACTCAGGGTCGTTCTTGGGCTTTGTCTCCTGGGAGTCACTCGCAGTGGCACCAGGGAGATTTGTATAAAGCCGTACATCGCACACAACAGCAGGGCTCACAGCAGTCTGTGATCGTGGAATCTTGGAGATAGTGTGCTGCCAAGGTTCAAAGAATGCAGGAAGAGGATTGCACCACGGCTTATGTTCTAAGCAAGAATGCCCTGCTATATATAAATGTGGATTGAGGGGAAAAGTGGCATTTTAGCAATTTTATGAAACTGGAAAGTGTTTAGTAAACTGAGCCCGTGTTCTTGTCAGGGTCAGCTAATGTTGGCTCCAAAACCCATTCTGCTCAGTTAAACACGCATGTGAATAAGTTACATTTTGGGTAAATGTACTTCACAGCATGATTAGAGTTCTTTCAAGGAGATACCTTACTGAATAGGTTTTTCAACTTCACATGTTCACATTCTTGAAAGACTAATGGATCCTTCATTAAAGAGATCACAGCTTTTCAGGTGTCATGCTTGAAGACACACAGTGAATTGGTCATTAAGGAAATTCAGCCACGCAGAAAGGACAGGAGAACAACTGGTGGACCCTTCTAATGACTCACACAATGTTGGCAGAACTTCTTTCACTCCCAGGCTGGTTTATAGTTGCAGAACCAGCATTAATTTTTCAGACATAACAACGAGGTGAAAGAATCAACCACCTCAGGAGCAAGTGTCCACCTTCTGGAAACACAGTTTGTATGCTGGTATTTTTCGTCAAAACAGATCTATTCATACGTTACTGCTGTTCCCCTTCTATTTGTTCTGGCCCTGAAATATTATGCGTCATAGACATAAGTCAAAGTAATCATACCTAGGTAACTAATCACTTTTGCACCAGGTTATATGCCTTCAAAGGGGCACAGCTTTAAGATTGTTACAATATTTTGAAATAAAAATGCATGTTGCACTTTCTTAATGGCTTCGCGTGGGTTTGTTTACCTTAGGCTGAGTCAGTTTTGATTTTCTTACTGGTAATGAAAGACACTTGACTTGCCCATTGTGTCCAGTTAGTCAGGCCTTACCCTGAAACTATTAATAAAATGAGTAGAACTGTATTCCTTCGTCTGAGATTGTATAAATATTTGAATTTAAGATTATTCTGTGCCTGCTAGACAAGAATTAGGGAGGAAGCCCAGTCTCTGGCAGCAATTTCACAATCCCCTTCTCTGCCCTTTTGCTACTGTCAGAGGGGAAAAGATTCTGGAAGAAGCTGTTCTTTCAAGGATAAGCTGACAATTTGCTAAGCCTGTGTAAAAGCACTCTGGTAACTATTAATTTTGAGATTTTTTTTGTTTTCACCTTGTGGTGCTTCAAGGCCAAATGAGCCTTCAAGGAGGTCACAGGAACATAAGAACATAAGAAATGCCATAATAGGTCAAATTAATGAGCCAGTTAGTCTGAAATGCTTTCTCTGAGAGTGGCAACAAGGTACATTTTGTCCATGTTGTCATTTCAAAATACGTGAGGCTATAAGCAGGAATATTTCTTAGACCAGGTACCTATTTCAAATGTCCATGGTTCCCTTTCTTAATGTGTTGTGTATCTTCACCCATAAATTCATTTAAACCCATCTGAAGATATTTCAATCATGTACTACTTTTTGTGTAACAAGCTCTATAAATATGATACATTTAATTTGACCCAACCTACCCGCTTCACATTTCCAAGGATTTCCTGACTGAAGTATGACAGGAGTTGGGAGATTAGTAACTGTGATTGTGTGCATTCTAATTGAAGTCTCCATATGGAGTTGTTTAAATCCTTCCAAACAGGTGGTTACCAATTATCCATCTACAACTTCTAGGACTATTTTGCCCACATTTTATTGCCCAGGGTCAGTAAGTTCCTACTTACAGTCCACTTAAATATTTTCTGTTAGCTACCCTCTTTCCTTCTTTTTACCAGGAGGAGCAAATGATCAGGATTCTCCTCACAAAAAGTAAATAAGTGAATAAGCATTGTATCTCAGGGCTTAATAACAGGAGCATGACCGCCAAGAATGAAGGGCATGCAGCCGACATGGGTCCATGAGCAGCTGGGCTTGTGGAGATGTATCTTTAATTGACAACAAAAATATTAGCAATCCAAAAGCTCCTTGACAAGGCAAGACTAAGGAACCAAACTTTGTATTGTATTCTTTTCTCCACAAGCGTAACATACTTTGGTACAAGATCTGTTACATGTTTCTCATAAAAGAAAACACAATAAAACAAAACTACATTTTATGAGCTTGAAAGGAAGCAAGTGAAAGGAAAGGAGGGGCTATCCGTGTCTTGAGTTGCAGAAACACCCACATTATGGTGTCTCAGCTCTTGCTAAACTGCCATGTATCTTGCCTCGCTCCTATAATAATTTTTGGTTGGTCTAGAAAAGAATGGCTCAACCTTAGAGCCCGAAGGGACCTAACAGATCTTTTTTTTTCTTGTTTTATAGTTAAAGAAATGAGCCCGGATAGTTTAAATGGCTCTCTTGCAGCCAAACAGCTGTTACATACAAATGTGACAGCCACCACCCAACCATGGAGAGCAGGGCTGCTTCTGCTACATGGCTGTGGATGGGATCTGTTCTTTCTTGGAACCACCTAGGGTCATGACCAAGATAATGTTTTCTTTTGAAAAAGGCTTTCTTTTCTTCTAATCTCGCACAACACATGCACTTCTTTAGTGAGTAGTTAAAAAGAAAAAGGCAAATCAAATACACCCAAATCCTACCTTCATTTCTCAACCTACCAAGTAATCCAATAAATTATTTACTTTGGGATTACTTAGGTTAAACAGCATTCCCTGCATCCTGTATGAGATGTCTTTGATTTCAAGCTTGTTTTAAATAAATAGTTCTATCAAAATAAAATGGCCTTCACTTTCAGCCCTGGGAATAAACAAACAGTCTCAATCAGTGATGCTGAGACAACCATTTAACATTTTTCAAGAGGCTAAGAAAAGAAATATTTTCATGCCTACAACATTAAGTCAGAAATAGCCTTTGGCACATATTTAGCTTGGTCTTTTCAAAGGTTGTGGGAAAATATGGAGGAAAATATAAGCAAAATTAGCAAGGCTACCATGACAACAGCAAATACTCAGAGGCAGAGTATAAACTCTAGAAATCTCAGAAGGAAAGAGAGGAGGGTCCCTAAGACAGTTCATTAGGGAAGAGGCATCAACCATAAAGAGAATTATTGCTAAATGGACAGATACTGGAACAGATATTTATTGTAATGGATTCCCTATGGTGTGAAATTTTATCAAAAGGGCCCTGTTACTGAGGCGAGACCATTTGTTTGAAATTATGTGTTTTTTGCTATATTGAACTCAATGCGGAAATATATGTCCTACATTTTTTATTTCGGCAGGCTGTCATTTGATTATGCTTAATGGACACAAGAAGTTGCATATTTGGGAGTAAGAAAAAAAATATGTGGAGAAGTTGTTTTAATTCAGTTTGCCAGAGCAGCTGAGTCAGGGCCCAGGAGTGGACATCAAGATTCTCAGTGCTTTCTATCTAGCATGATTTTCTTTCTATTTAAATTCTAAGCCTTAAATACTTATATTCTTTTATCCAATCAATAAACATTTACAGCCAATTATTATGTACTGATCTTCTATAGCGATTGGAAATACAGGATTGAACAGGAAAGAGAGCATACGTTACAGACTAGTTGAAGAAGCAAGAGAAATAAACAAGTAAACCAATATATAAACAATAAAATGTCTAGACAGGAGGACCAACAAGTGCAAAAGCTGACTCAGGAAAGAGTTTGGACTGTGTAAAGAACAGAGGAGGCAAGTCCACCCAGGACACAGTCAGCCAAAAAAGTGTACTTGGTGATCATATCACTGTGGGAGAGCAGTGAGAAGTTTCCATTCTTGTCCGCAACCACCTAGTTTTCATACGTGTTTCAGGATGATCTAAAACATAATCTCTTACCTGGATTATTGTAGTAGAGATAATAGATTCTCTATTCACAATGAGTAATGAAGACAAAACAGATCAAGACATAATCATGGCGTGAATGTGGAATATAAAGGAAAGGGAGCAGTAACAATTCCTAGATTTTGGGCCCAAGACAGTGAGTGAATGGTGGTGCCATTTACTGAGATGGGCAAGAGAGAGAGAAGAGATCCAAGGGAAAACTGCCTATAGACATATGAACTTTGGGGCATCCAGACAATAACAACTGTCAAGTAGACAGCTAAATGCACAGTCCATACCATAGCTCAGGGAAAAGGTCAGAGCTGGTATAGAAACTTGGATGTCGTAAGCCTATAGATGACTCAGAGCAATGGGCCCCAATGCAGTCACCTGACGTGCAGAGAAGAAACAGAACCTATAGCCTAGCCCGGGGCCACTTCAATGTAGAAATGGAGAGTGGAGGTGTCAGCAAGGAGCCTGAAAAGAAGATGTCACAAGGAGAAAATGAAAAGAAGGCTAATGTGTGTCACAGAAACCAACAAAGGAAAGTATTTTCAAAAAGATAGAGTGATCAGCGGGGTCAGATATTGCTGAGAGGTTCACTAAGAAGAAAACAGAGAAGTGTATGTTGGATTTGGCAACTAGAAGGTGACTGGTGATATTTAAAATGAGGTGCCCTGAAGGGACAGGGATGATAACAATTTTAAGGGGACTGGATTATGAATGAGACGTGTAGGAGAAAAACAGGGAGTCTAGGTAAACATTTGTTCAACAAAGAAGCAGAGTTTTGCTCTACAGGGAAATAGAAAAAAAAAATAGGCACCTACTTAAAGGAAACAGAAAACAAAACAAAACTGGGCACCTACTGGAATCAAATAGAGTCAAATGATGAAATATGAAACCACTAAATTGACAAAAAAAAAAAAAAAAAAAAGATTCAGAGGAAGTAATCATGATCAAATTTATTTTCACCTCCCAGTCTTCTTTTAAACTCTATTTCAGGGATTACTTTCTTCTCCTTCCTGGATGAAAATTTAGGCAGTCCCATGACTTCTCTAATAACTCCTAGTAATTCCATGCTGCTACCTTAAGTCACTAAGCATGATCTCAGCTTCGTAATTAGAATGTCCATGTAAGAGTCAAAGCCTCCAATTTCTTTCAAAGAAAAGACAACTAAATTGTGGTTTTTATGGAAAATTTATAAATAGAGGTCTAACCTTAAATCCAATAGTATCCATAGAATTAACACCCTGTGAATTTCCTGGATGACGTAAGAAATGTGTGGGACATCAGAAACATGGCAGTGTAAGGGATGCCCCTTGATCTCTGCCCTTGAATTTAGAACAAGTTGAACAGCTATAATTCAACAAAGAATTCCCGACGCAACACACAAACATGTCTGAGAGATTCGTGCATCAAAACATCTGAAGGTGTGTGAATCGGCACAAACAGATGAGGAAGGAAGGGAGAAGTGCAGAGACAGGGCCGAGGACACAACCCAGAGCTCACTGTGGTCCCAGGAGAGGGGAGGATTCAGACTGTTGTAGGTGCACTCCCTGTGGCCCTGAATAATCCTGCCTGTGAGACAAGCATAAAATATGTCTGAACCCAGCGATTGGGGCAGAGACCTCAGGGCAAAGACCGAATATAGGCGTGCAGGAGCTGCGGTCTAACATTCCTCACTGCCAGGCAGAAAACAAAACCATGGAGCCTGGTTTCCTCCAGACACCCTCCCTGTAGGAGCTCACCTACCCTGTACACTCCCAGTGCTACCGACAGGCCCCAGAAGAAATGGTCACAGTTTCCGGTTAAAGAGCAGAATATCTAAACGCTGAGAACTAGAGAGACAGTTTCCGAGCAGAAGAACTCACTGCTGCTAATTCCAGTGACAAGGGAGGAGATATAGGTGCAAGGCAACTGTACTCTGACAGTTGCCATTACTCAGAGGAGAACAAAGCCACAAACACAGCAGGCACCTCTCCCAGCCCACCTCACCTCCACCTTTTGCTACTGATCCCAGTGGGGTCACCCAGGACTGCTCAGGTGCACAGCTCTGCATCTGGCTGCAGGGGCAATGCTGAGATTTCAGGGGCTCAGAACCCCATTGCCCACCACATACTCCCACGGGGGCGGTGCACTGAGGCCAAGGCAACCTACTCACCTCCCAGGAAATCTTCCACCACAAGAAATCAGAACAGGGCAAGAGAAAATAAAACTTCAGTGCTACCTACTGGAAAACAAAAGAAAGACCCATTCGTTATCAACCTGCTGCAAAATTCATTTCTGTAGATGCTCAGGAAGAGAAATAAGCCATCAATTACCATGAGTAACCAAGATAACAAGGCAGCTCAGAAAGAAAATGGAAAATATCCACAAAATAAACTTAAAGACGTGGAAATATGTGATTTAAATGACAGAGAATTCAGGATTGCAGTTCTGAAAAAACTCAACGAGATACAAGTAAACAGATAGACAATTTAATGAACTCAGAAACGAAATCAATGAACAAAATGAATATTTTACCAAAAGAAATTGAAATTTTAAAAAAGAACCAAACAGAAATTCTGGAGCTGAATAACTCAGTGAAAGAGATGACAAGTGAAATAGCCAGCCTAGGGAATAGAGCTAACTAGATGGAGGAAAGAATTAGTGATATCAAAGATAGAAATATGGAAATAATGCTGATGGAAGAAGAGAGAGATTTGAGAGTTAAAAGAAATGGAAGAACTATACAAGAACTCTCTGACTCCACCAGAAAGAGCAATATAATAATAATGGGTATACCAGAAGAAGAGAGAGAGAAGGGCACAGAGCTTATTCAAACAAATAGCTGACAAGAACTTCTTAAATCTATGGAAAGAACTGGATCCTTGAATCCAAGAAGAGAGCAGAACACCTAATTATCTCAATCCTAAAAGGCCTTCTCCAAGGCACATTATATTGAAACTGTCAAAAATTAATGACAAAGAATTCTCAAGGCCACCAGGGAAAAGAAGACAGTAACCTACAAAGGAAAACCCATTAGATTATCACTGGATTTTTCAGCAGAAACTACAAGCTAAGAGGGAGTGGAATCAAATATTCAAAATATTGAAAGAGAAAAATTACTAGCCAAGAATAATGTATCCAGCCAAGTTGTCCTATAGATATAAAGGAGTAATAAAGACCTTTCCAGATAGACAGAAACTGAGGGAATTTTGCATAACAAGGCCTGCATTACAGGAAATACCAAAGGAGGAGGCTATTCTACCTGAAACAAACAGATAAAAAACAAACAACAACAACCCAAAAGGATACAAAACTATGAGTAAGATTACTAATAGACAGCAGCAGGAAATGGCAACCCCTATGCTGAATAGGGCAGTATACCCCGAGCATAACCCAAAGGGTAAAGGAGATAAAAACATTAAAAAGAAGAAGAAAAAGAAAAGAAGACAATTTGCTACTGCAACTCATAAATGAACTCACAATACAAATACAGGTAATTTGTTATAATAAAACATAAAAGGAGAGGGGGTAAAGGTGTGAATTTACAAAGGGGAATAAAGATAAGATGCATGCAGGGGAAAAAGGACTACTGTATATATGAAACTTCCTTTTACATAAACTTAATGGTAACTACTCAAAATAAATAAATAAATAAATAAAATTCCAGAACCGAGACACATAACATAAGAGGAAAACAATCATAGAATACCACCAAACTAAAATAACAGACAGAAACACAAAGACAAAGAAACAATGGAAACACCAAGCTATCAGAAAACAAAAGATAAAATGGCTGTAGGAAATGCTCTTACATCACTAATCACCATAAATGTAAATAGACTAAACTCACCAATAAAAAGACAAAGAGTAACAGAGTGAATAAAAAAACAAATTCCAATCATATGCTGCCTACAAGAGACACATCTCAGCTGTAAGGACAAATATAGACTCAAAGTGAAAGGGTGGAAAACAATTCACCAAGTAAATGGCATCCAGAGAAAAGCAGGTGTAATCATACTTATACCTAATGAAACAGACTTCAGAATACAAAATATATATATAACAAGAGACAAAGATGGACATTTCATAATGATAAAGGGGACAATACAACAAGAAGACATAACACTTATCAATATATATGTTCCCATTCAGAGAGCATCAAAATATACAAAGCAACTGTTAACAAAACTAACGGGAGAAACTGACAAAAACACAATTAGAGTAGGGGACCTAAATACCCAATTAACAGCTATGGATAGATCATTTAAACAGAAAATCAATAAGGAAATATCAGCCTTAAATGACACATTAGGCCAAATAGACATAATTGACATTTACAGAACCTTTCATGCTAGAACACAAAACTATACATTCTTTTCTAGTGCACATGGAACATTCTCAAGGATAGACCATATGTTGAGACAGAAAACTAGTCTCAGCAAATTTAAGAAGATTGAAATCATACCAAGCATATTCTCCGAGCACATGCTTTGAAATTGGAGATCAACTCCAAAAAGAAAGTG
Source organism: Rhinolophus sinicus (assembly GCF_057876585.1). Classification (NCBI taxonomy): domain Eukaryota; kingdom Metazoa; phylum Chordata; class Mammalia; order Chiroptera; family Rhinolophidae; genus Rhinolophus; species Rhinolophus sinicus. The sequence goes on from NC_142503.1 coordinate 20,431,673, forward strand.
GGGAAAACTATAAATACATGAAGATTAAGCAACATGCTACCAAAGAATGACTGCGTGAAAGAAGAAATAAAAGGAGAAATCAAAAGATACATGGCAACAAATGAGAATGAAAAAACATTGAATCAAAATTATTGAGATGCTGGGAAAGCAGTATTAAGGGAAACTATATCATTACAGGCCTATCTCAAGAAGAAAGAAAAATCCCAAATAAAAAAAGCCTAACATTATATCTTATAGAACTAGAAAAAGATAAACAAATAAAACTCAAAGTCAGCAGAAGGAGGGAAATAATAAAAATTAGAACAGAATTAAATGAAGTAGAGAACAAAAAGAGAGTAGAAAAAATTAATGCAACAAAGAGTTTGTTCTTTGAAAAGATTAATAAAATCGACAAACCCCTAGCTAGATTCACTACAGAAAAAAGAGAAAAGATACAAATAAACAAAATCAGAAATGAAAAGGGAGAAGTCATGAAAGATACTACAGAAATACACAGGATTATACAAGAATACCATGAAGGACTATATACCACCAAATTCAATAACCTAGAAGAAATGGACAAGTTCTTAGAAATATATAACCTTCCCAGATTGAATCACAAAGAAGTAGAAAATCTTTTTAGGCCAATCAACAGTAAGGAAATTGAAACAATCCTCCCAAAACTCCCCAAAAGCAAAAGTCCAGGACCAGGTGGCTTTGCTAGTGAATCCTACCAGACATTCAAAGATGACTTAATACCTGTCTTCTTCAAACTCTTCCAAAAAAAACTGAAAAAGAGGCAATATTTCCTAACTTATTTTATGAGGCCAACATTACCCTGATACAAAAACCAGGTAAGAATAACACACACACGAGAAGAAAACTATAGACCAATATTTCTGATGAATACAGATGCAAAAGTCCTAAACAAAATACAAGCAAATCAAATACAACAATACATTAAAAATATTACACATCACGATCAAATGGGGTTCATTCCAGGGGCACAAGGATGGTTCAACATATGCAAATCGATTGATGTAATACAGCACCTAAACAAAATAAAGGATAAAATTCATATGATCATATCAATAGATACAGAAAAAACATTCAACAAGATAAAACATCCATTTGTATTAAAACACTTAATAAAGTGGGTAGACAAAGAAAGTACCTCAACATAATAAAGGACATATACGACAAATCCTCAGCTACTTAAAGGTGAAAAATTGAAAGCTTTTCCTCTAAGACCAGAAACAAGACAGGCATGTCCCCTATCACCACTGTTATTCAACATAATATTGAAAGTCCTAGCCAGAGCAATCAGGCAAGAGAAAGAAATAAAAGGCATCCAAATTGAGAATGAAGTTAAATTCTCACTTTTTTCTGATGATATAATTCTTTACATAGAAAACCCCAACACTCCATCAAAAAAACTATTAGAAACAATAAACAAATACAAAAATCAATATACAAACATCCACTGTGTTGCTATATACTAACAATGAAATTTCAGAAAAAGAAATGAAAAACGAATTCCTTTTGCAATTGTAACAAAAAGAATTAAATGCCTAGGAATAAACTTAACAAAGCATGTGAAGGACCTATACACTGAAAACTATAAGACATTATTAAAAGAAATTGAAGAAGACACAGAAAGAAATGGAAAGATATTTTATGTTCATGGATTAGAAGAATCAATGTAGTTTAAATGGCCATATTACTCAAAGCAATTATACAAATTTAATGTAATCCCCATTAAAATCACAGTGTGAGGGATATAAATGATAAACGTCTAAGTTTTGCTTTGTCTTGTGCACCTGAAACTAATTAAAAAACAAATAAATAAATTTGGAAAAAAAATAAAAAATAAAAAAATAAAAAATAATAAAAAAATCCCAATGGCATCTTTAAAAAAATAGAACAAAAATTCATCAGATTTGTACGGAATCACAAAAGACTCCAAACAGCCAGAGTTATCTGACAAAAAAAGAATGAGGCTGGAGGTATACGCCCTGACTTCAATTTATACTACAAAGTGACAATAATCAAAACAGCATGGTATTGGCAGAAAAACAGACACACAAAACAATGGACTAGAATTGAGAGCCCAGAAATAAACCCACATATATATGGGCAGATAATTTTAAACAAAGGAACCAAAAGCATACAATGGAGAAAAGAAAGACTCTTCAATAAATGGTGTTGGGAAAATTGAAAAGCCACATGCAAAAGAATGAAACTTGACTGCCCTAAACATAAGACCTGAAACTAAAAACTGCATGGAAGAAAACATAGGTACCATACTTATGGACCTTGGTTCAGAGAGGATTTTATGAATTTGACCTCAAAGCCAAGGGAAGTAAAAGCAAAAAATAATGAATGGGACTATATCAAATGTAAAAGCTTCTGCACAGCAAACAAAACCATCAATAAAACAAAGAGGCAACCAACTGAATGGGAGAAGATATTCATGAACAACACCTCCAATAAAGGGTTTATATCCAAAATATATAAAGAACTCGTACAACTCAACAACAAAAAACAAACAATCCAATTAAAAAATGGGCAGAGATCTGAACAGATACTTCTTTCAACAAGACGGACAGTGATACCTCAGTTTTTGAGTGTTATCCGTTCCGAAAGACTGTTTGAGTTCGGAAACGTTCGAAAACCGAGGCACGGTTTCCCCATAGAAAGTAATGCAAAATGGATTAATCCATTCCAGACCTTTAAAATCAACCCCTACAACTACAAAGTTAGCATGAATTTTACTATCTAATGATACCATAGATCCATAAAATTTACAGCATTCGTAAACCAAAATGTTCGTCAATAGAGACATTTGAAAACCAAGATACCACTGTACAAGCAACCAACAGATATATGAAAAAATGCTGAACTTCCCTAGCTATTACGGAAATGCAAATCTAAACCACAATGAAATACCACCTCACATCTGTTAGAATAGCTATCATCAACAAGACAAGTAATAACAAGTGTTGGAGAGGTTGTGGAGAAAAAGGGACCCTCATACACTGCAGGTAGGAATGTAAATTAGTACAGCCACTAGGGAAAACAGTATGTAGTTTCCTCAAAAATTAAGAATAGAATTACCATACAACCCAGAAATCCTTCTTCTGGGTGTCTACACAAAAAATCTAAACACATTTACCTGTAAAGATATATGCACCCCTATGTTCACTGCAGCATTATTCATGGTGGCCAAGACATAGAAACAATCAAAGTGTCCTTCAATAGGTGACTGGATAAAGAAGATGTGGTATATATACACAGTGGCATATTACTTAGCCATAAGATGAAACAGTGCCATTTGCAACAATATGGATGTATCTTGAGATTATCATGCTAAGTGAAATATATCAGAGAGAATTATATCCCACATATGAGTGAAGTCACATGGTTCTCGGTTTTGAGAACCATGTGACTTCACTCATATGTGGGATATAAAACTGAAAGCAACAAAGGAACACGACAAACAAACAAACAAAACCTCATAGACACAGACAACAGTTTAGTGGTTACCAGAAGGTAAGGAAGGGGGTGGTGGTAGATGAGGGTAAAGGGGGTCAAATATATGGTGATGGAAGGAGAATTGACTCTGGTGGTGATCACACAAAGCAATATATAGATAAATTGTACACTTGAAAACTATATAATTTTACTAACCAATGTCACCCCAATAAATTTAATTAAAAAAAGAAATATTGGAAATAAAGTGAGTTCATTCTCTCTTTCTCACTCACCTCCCCTCCCATGGCGGGTTGCTCTTACTCATTCTTTCTGGGTTGAGAGGGAATCAGAGAGAACACAGAAACAGAGATAAGGAACACAGGAAAGGGCTTATCGGCGGCCTGATGGCTCAGGTGGTTGGAGCGCTGTGCTCCTAACACCGAGGTCACCAGTACGATTCCTACATGGGCCAGTGATCTGTAGATTGTGAACAACAGCTCTCCCTGGAGCTGGGCTGCCGTGAGCAGCCAGAGGTTGGTGTAAGCTGCAGTGGGTTGCTGAGTGCTGCCACAGACTACCATGTGCTGCCATGAGTGGCCGGCAGCCAGCGTGAGTGGCTGGCAGCCGGCAAGAGCTGCCGTGAGCTGCTCTGAGCAGCCAACTGATGACTGGCGACCTCGACCGACTGCCTCAGCAGGGGGGTGGGGGGGGCAGGCAGCACAAGGCTCATAATACCAGCATGGGCCAGGGAGCTGTGTCCTACACAACTAGACTGAGAAACAAGGGCTTGAACCAGAGTGGGGCGGGGAGGGAGAGGTGGAAGAAGAGGGGAAAAAAACAAAGAAAGGGCTTATATGACTAGTGCTGTTGTAAGCTGGCTTTATGCTCTTTGGCTCGGTGGAAGTTTAAAAAACTTGTCTCCTCTGTGGGACTTTTCCATGGGTTTCTTGGTGACCCCACAACACTTGTGGCCTCTCACCTGCATTTCCCTGACTAGATGAATGTGCTCTATTCTAACAGTTCCTGAATCTCTCCTCAGTCCATCTCCAGCTTCTTTGCTGAAGCCTTTTCAATCTTCCAAAGATGCTCATAGTAGGTCAAATCAACAGTGATCTCAGAGCAGGCTTTCTCACTTAAGACCCTCAACAAACTCACAGAAAACACTCCTGCATTCTTCACCCAAACAGAATCTAGTGAGACCTTCAGCAGCTGCTACTTTTCTTCACTTTGGTTTTCTGAACCATCACCTGTCTGCCTGTTAAGTTTTTCAGTATGGGGTTGCACATCACATCAGGGTTCATTAAGACATTATGCTCCCCAAAAGGTCTCTTTAAGGGCTTCTCATACATCTGAGATAAGAGGCAGTGGAGGGAGGAAGAAGACTCATCTCACATAGTCTGCTGTCTTCAAAGAAATCTCCAAATTTGCTTTGTAACCTTTTTATACGCACAGTGTGAGTGTAGAATTTAAGGGTCATGTAATCACTTTTCCAAAACCCCTTTGGAAATTCTGCACATTGTTTAGTACCTACTCTGCTATGCAGCATTTATTTTATTGCACAACTCAGCTAAAATTGCAAGTTTAAATCTTACTGCAGATTTTTTTAAAACACAGAATAATCTAAAGCAAGCTCATTGGTTGATGATAATGATCAAGAGAGAAAATGATCCAAAATGATCCAAGAAAGAAAAGAGTAACTATAAAAGAAAAATTCCTGGACTAGGAGAGGCCGTTGGATCAAGAGTGCTGGAAGAGGAATGTAATTATGTGAATCTTAAGTATAACAATAAGCAATGTTTTCAACAAAACTTTTTCGAAATTTAGATATGTAGCTTGATCTCATCTTTATAACTAGGAAGCAAATAATGATGCTTGTGTCTGTATAAACTTATCAGTCATATTTTACTGTTTTTATGTTAACAACATTAGAATAACAAAAGTTTCCAAATATTTTAAAGATAACATAAGCATTTAATTTAATGTTTTAAAATGATTTTATAATGTTTCTTTTTACTGATAGATATTTAAAAGCTTCACAAAAATCTACCAAGTTATATCAGAAAAACAAAATTGGCACAAGCCAATCCCTTATCTAAAATTTAAAATCAAAAAAAAACTCTGAAAAATGTCAGGGTCTTTCATATTTTTGGTGGGAAAGATATGATCTCAACTGAAACTAGGTCATTTATGGTCTCTGCTTCGCTTACATATTATGTACATTCATATATTTGCTGGGAAAATAATCTGTTTGATCAGGGGGTTTGTCTCAGTCCTTGCTGAAAGTACTACAGAATGTTTGTGTACAATATTACCTTTCTAAAATTGAGGGATGAATGGAATTTTTAAGTATTTTTGGCCCCAAGAGTTTCAGATGGGAGATTGTCAACCTTTAGTATCCACTATAAGACTACGTAAGCATTTAAGGAAATCCAAATTTATGGACTTCAGTATAAAGTGGAAGAAGTAGTACAAAGATGCTTCTCATAACCTTGTGTTACCTATGTCACCGATAGCAGGCAAAGACCCCAAGGAGCAAATTAAAGCAAGATATAGTGCACTCTCTCCAAAAAAGCTAGGCTTTTCTGCTAGCTTCCTTATTTCGTCTGGCTTACAACATTAAGTGTGTTAATAACCAGGGAACTTTGGGAAGTCATTTGGCCAAGCCAGGCTTCGGGTCCCTGGAGTCCAAGCAAAACTGCACAGTAAATCTATTGTAGTAATTTGGAACATGCATTACAAATACAAAGGGAATCTACATTTCATCTATCTCTAAAAATCCTATCTTAGAATCATTGAAAAGGAGGATAAAGTTTATGGTGCATAACCCTATTCTCATGAAATTTTGGCTGACCATCAAAATATCTTTTGATACCACAAATGTTTTATCTAAACTTTAAAAAGTTCTGCACTTGACCAACAAGGTTTCCAAGAGTGATGATGATGCTGAAACTTGTTGTGCGGTCAACCATTGTATTTGGAGTCCTGCACCCCTTGCTAGGTTATCACCTAAGGAAAGTAATACATTCTGCAGCCTGAGAATCATCACCACACAAACGTCTGATATCTTGTGAGTTAAATCTGACTCACAATTAAAGAGAGTAAACACAGACATGTGTAAATACTAGATAGTATTTTTCAACCCTAAATGTTCAAACAAAAATCTTTTAAAACCTTTTAAGGGAAAATAACCTATTAAAGTTGCTGGAAAATGTACACTTTGCAACTCAGCACTGCTTTATTCATTCCTTTGGAAGCTTGACTGCGGTGGAAACTGGATTTTTTTTTTTTTTTTTTTTAATGTTCAATAATGAAAATGTGCTAATTTTGCTTAGAAACTGATAAAATTTCTAAATTTTATTAGAAGTCATGTCAAAAGCATCAAGCTTAATAGAGGGCTATGACACAAGTGCTAAATATATTCCCCAAAGAACAGGGTCACAGAGAGAGCTCTTCATGAGAATATTCTCTTGATTCCTGTATCTCTACCATGTCCAAAAATATTATTATAAGGTGATTGATGTTCATTTAGGTTTTGTTTGTCAACTTTCTTTTCTGCCTTAATTTCTAGAATTATCATCATAGAGAATAAGGAGGAGAGGGAAGAGAAGGAGAAGAGATCATTATGAAGAAAGTAAATGGCTCATAAAACTCTCCCACTCCTATACCCTAATCAACTGATGTAAACACAAATGACTGCTTTCTCCTGAGACAGTGGGTTGTTTTTTTTGTTTTTGTTTTCTGTTTGTTTCCCTCATCTCACATTCTGTCTTTTTTCTTGGTTATGTTGTTGTTTAGTCTACATTTTAGACTAAACAACTTTACAGACTTTATACCTTCCTGAGAGTAAGCATTTCATCCTGTGTTTTGAACTTCTGGCATTCAAAAATCAATAAAAGTAAATATCAAAAGAGACTTAGGAAGTGATTTCCTAAATATCCTTACCAACTCTGGTTAAAAATAAACAAAAACTAAGGGTTCATCAAATGAGAGGAAGCGTAGTTGGCACTGAGTTTTAAACTTTCAAATTCTAATTCACTTAAAAAGGGAGGGAGGGGCATAAAATGAGCAAATGTACTGGAGTAACATGAAGACCAGAAGAGGCTATTGTTCAGAGATTAAATTTCTAGAAGATAAAATGTGCTTTTCTAGCTTCCCTTCCATTGTCTTGACAAAATCATGATATGATTTAAGAACATAACGCTTGCACCTTAATTGCAGCAATTTCTGTTGTTAGATGGAGCAGCCCAAGTTTACACTGGATACTATACAGGACAGTGACTTGGAGGTCAGAGCTACTGTTAGTTTTATTTCCCAAATTTTTAAGCAAGAAATGCTGTTTCAGTCCAGCTCACTAATTTTTGCGTCCAGTATACTGCCCGTCTCTCATTACTAAATGTATTTTAAAAATCAAAAGAGCAGAACCAATGGAAATAATGAAATGTCTATTTAATGGTCGTGCCCTTTTCTAGTTAGCATAACTGAAAAGAAATGTGGAGCTGTCAAGAGGTACTATACAGCCATAAACGTTTTCTAGTTTCCAGGTGGGAATGGCAAGCAACCTTTCTCAGACCCTTTCTCCTTTCTCTCTGACTATAATGCTTTCTGACTCTATTTAGGAGTGTGTCTAATTCATTTTTCCAGCTTAGCAAGACTCACCCTGAGTCATTTCCTATTTCCTCTCTTGCTGTGAGCAGAGACACATCTCTGTAGAAGCCCGTTAGTCCCAGTGATTATCTCCTTGCACAGGTCCAGCTCTGTGCAGCCAGGAGGATGTCTGCTCCTGCAAGGAACAAGCCTTTATGGAGTGGGAATAAACAAACAGAGGAGGGAACTCGCTAACAAAAGAGAGCACCTCCCAAGCTTCAAAGTCCCTGAATAGCAAATGCAGCGTTTATGAGATAGTCCAATTAGAAATATATTTAAGACTTTTCGATGACATTTTATAAAATAGAAGCCTAGCTTGGTGCCCTTTGTCTACTGTTTAAAAATCTTTATTGTTGAAATTAAAAGAAATCAGAGAAAAAGGTCTGTTCTCGATTAATAAAATAATTTAGAGTACATCCATTTCTTGACCTGACTACTCATTATACTTCCATTAAGGGCATTATTTTCCACTTGGAATATTGGTCACATTAATGCTAAAGTTTTGCTCAAAAAAAAGCATACACCCACGTTTCATTTTTTTGTATTCATACTAAAAATAAATATTTTAGTTTGGCTTATATTTCCCTAAGCCAATTTTGAAAATAGTCTTTTTTAATGTGTACTCAGGCCAAATTTGAGGTCATTCTAATCCCTTCCCGAAAAGCCACTCTCTTGAGTTGCAGCCATCGACAGTTTGTGAGTTCTGATTTTGTTTCTTTTTTTGTTTTTAATTTTTGAAATCTGTCAGTGAATTGACACCAATGGCAAAATGTGAATATACCAAGTGATTATTAAATACACTTAAAATGATATGATTTTTGTTCTGTTGTGATTTTTTTAAATATACAGTCAGTTCAGAAGTGAAAAATTATATATATTTTCAAAAGAAATCAAGAGAGAAGATATGGGAAGGATCTGTCTTTCATTTACTATAATCAGATTAAGGATTTTATAGGATCATTGCATCACAGACAATCAGAGCAATAGATACTGATATAAAAAAAATCACCATTTGATAATCTTAAACTTCACACATATAAATAAAGCAAACCATTAACCCAATATGCACAGATATCTCTCTGTCTTGCATAGAGTAATGCACGTATTGCCCTGAAACAGAGGTTAGCACTATACATACTTTCTGAAGAAACATACAGGTAGGACAAAGAGGTAGCTAGTAAGAGCTATAGCTTCTCTCTTAGTATCTGCTCTTCCACTGCCCCAGTTAACAGCAACAACAACAACAAAAACAGCCCACAGAACATAAAATAAAAGTTGTTTGTGTGTTTTGCAATGGTCCCTAACTCCCCTTTCCAATTGCATTTTCTGTTATGACTCACAGTGGTGACTGGCTTTAGGGCCACTCACAGAGATCTCAATTCTCCTTCCAGCCCTATGGAGGATGCACTTTCTGCCCACATGGCTGAAGTTTGTCATGTCACATGACTTGCTTTGGCCAATGAAAGGTGAGCACAAAGGAAATGTGTCACTGCTCAGGAGAAGTTTTAAGATTTGCATTTTCTTTTCCCAGGAAAGTTCATATCCAGATGGAGCCACAATCTTTTCCCTGGAAAGTTCACTGAGAGTGACACAATGCACAGTGCCTCCTCCCCTTTGTCAATCCCCACTGAACATGCAGCCTGAGGGGGAAATAAACTTGTGTGGTGTTAACCACTGAGATCTTGGGATTTTTTTTTTTTTTAATGCAACCTAACTTAGTGTACCCTAACATGCCATTTCACAGAGAAACGTGAGTGCCCTAAGGAGACAGCAAAGTTAGCCAACATAATAACAGGTCCATTCAAAATAACATAAATCAAGTACCCCTACACATCTATAAAAGTCCACTTGTTCTTTCATTTTAAAATCCAAGCCTTGTGTATTTTAAAAGATACATTGCTTCCATTTAAAAAAAGCAAAAAGGCTATTTTTTAATTATAGTGAGGTTTTCAGCAGTCATAGGGGTTCAAAATAGTAGTTAACAGTAATAGTAATAACATTTCATTGACATAGCACCCTAAAACAGTTTAAATTCATGTTTTATGTTGATTTCATTATGACTGAGGGAAGTCTGATTAGAAGTTTCTCAGTTTTATCATGCATGTTGTATAGGAAATAATATGGTAATTCCTGTGTCAATACTAATCAAAATGCACTTTGAAAAATAATAGCAAAGTGAAAATATTAAACTTAAATGTTTAAAAGGAAATTAAATATTATCTCTATTGAAGAGAAATGGTTTTATTCTAGATGCTGAAAGGCATTATCTATAAGAGAAAAAAAGCTGCTTGTTAAACTACTTGTCAGAATCCTAGAAATGTCTCAAAGAAATCATTTGGAAGCTAAAGAGCATTAGCTCAAGGTCTCGCATACATTCACGAGAGATGACAGCATTGCAAATCCCTCTGAATGGTGTGGCTTCAGTATGCCTCTCAGGAAAGTAAAATCACAAAAAGTCACCAAATGCTATCTCCTATGAACCACTAGATATGACAGTGTCATGAAGTAACACTGAGCATTCTATAAAGCTAGACAAACAACACTTCTCAGATGGTTCCAGGCAACGTAATTAAGGGAGAAATGTGTGAGCTCGAGGTAATACGAGGATGCCGAGTCATCCAACACCATTTAAAAACTCAATAAAGGAAAGAATTACATATTATTTTGGCAAATATTAGTGCTATATAAATGTGTGTGTGCACGCACGCAGTCGCATACATGTGCTCTACAAAACAAGACCATTATTTGACAAGTATTTATTGCGACTTACTATGTAAAAGTTTTTAGACTTCTCAGCATGGACAATACAAAGATGCTTTGTAAAAAACCCATGTCTCCAAACTTTACAACCTATGCCAAGTGTCCTAAGTCTCAGAGGCATAATGCATCTCCTCTAGAGCACTTTGCAACGCAGCCCATGCTTTGATTATTGTAAAGAGTTAAAAAACATTTAGTTGAATGAATAAACAATGGCTAAGAATGAAACCCCTATTTTTATTTTAGTTTTGTACATAAACTTCAATTTCTGAAAACTTCCCCTTCTACATTTGGAATATTCACAAAGCCCCTGCAATACAGATTCTCTCTCCCCCACAGCATGATGTATTTGTCAGAGAAATATTGTGATAATATCCGAATAATCATGATACTGCAACCTAAAGCATTAAACAATACCCTATATAATAGAAGAGTAAACAGTTGAGTTAGAAATGGTCAAGAGGGAAAAAGGGATCACAATTCTAAGCAAGAACATTGAAATAAAATATCCTATAAGGTTTTGAGTTAGCTCATTTTATTGTTAACATGAAAGAGTGATGACAAATATTTGGTAGTTCAGTCTTGAACTTGTAGTCTTTCTATACCTAAAAGTACAATAAGGAAAGTAACATTTATCAAGGCTCAACTATATAACAGATGGCATGTGTATGTACATATGCCTGTATATATATATATATATTCTCATTGCTAACACCAGCCTTATGAAAATAAAGTATACTGTCAGGATGTTTTAGGTTGTAAATAACAAACTAACAAGCAAAACCTACTCAAACTGGCATAAAGGTTTATTATCTCACACATCGAGGAGGTTTCATTGGTTGATTGGTGGATTCAGTTGATTCAGTCCTCCAAAACCTAGATTCTGTTAAAATTTTCTTTGAGCCATACTTAGTATATCAATTTTGTCTTCACGGTTTCAGAGGCCATTCCTGTTATCAGTTGTTACAGGCAGGCACAAAAACTTTCAACAGAAAAGAAGGATGGATGTCCCTTCTTGTGCATCTTTCATCAACAGGAAAATCTCTCCCAGAAACCATGCAGCTCATTTTCCCCTCCTTCCAGAAATCATTATCTACCCTGGGTCACATGCCCACCCCTACATCTTTCACTGGCAAAACAGTGGTTTAGAATGCTATAAATTAGCAGGGGTCCAAGGCCTCCTCTCTGAATACATGGCCACCTAGGAAACAGTGAACACAACTCCTTCACTATTAGAAATTAACCGACAAAGCACAAGGTGGACATGAGCATTGAAAACCAAGAGCATCTGCCATACACATAGTCCTTTCCATGCACAGGAATCCTATTATTCACAGATTCCTTATCTGCAAATTTTCATACTCACTAAAACTTTTTTGCAATCCCAAAATCAATACTCACAGCACTTTTGTGGTCATTCACAGACATGCATGGAGTAGAGAAAATGTTGAGTCACTAATATAAGCAGGTCCCTCGCTGAGGTCAAACAAGGTGAAGTTCTGCCTTCTCCTTTTAGCTGTCACATGGCAAACAAGTGCTCTTTTCCCAGGCTATATAGTGTCGTGTGTTTTGCATTTTGTGCTTTTTGTTGATGATTTTACTATTTAAAATGGCCCCCAAGAATAGTGCTGAAATGCTGTCTAGTGTCTAATATAGGAAGGTTGAGATATACATTATGGAGAAAATATTTGTATGTGATAAGCTTCATTTAGGCATGAGTTACAGTGCCATTGGCCATGATTTCAATGTTATAATACATACCATCTGTATATATAATATATATTAAGGTATCACTAAACAGAAATACACATAAAACAAGGTTATAAATTGATCTGTTGATGAAAATATTGTGACCAGAGGCTTACAGGAACCTAATCCTATTTCCCCGAACAGCAGTATTCACTGATTCAGTGTTCACAGCAACTTTGTAGAACATAACGACCACAAATAATAAGAACTTACTATGTAATGAAACTAAGAGGTAATTAGGCCAAGCCACATAGTCATAAGTAGCAGGCCAGACCTCAAGTCCAATGTTATCAACAGTGTTAAGGACTTTGAATTTTATCTTGAGAGCAATGGAAAGACAATGAAAATTTCTGGGGGTTTTTTGTTTTGTTTTTTTATTGGGGAAGGGAAACAGGACTTTGTATTGGGGAACAGTGTGTACTTCCAGGCCTTTTTTTCCAAGTCAAGTTGTTGTCCTTTTGATCTTAGTTGTGGAGGGTGCCATTCAGCTTCAAGTTGTTGTCCTTTCAGTCTTAGTTGTGGAGGGCACAGATCAGCTCCAGGTCCAGTTGCCATTTTCTAGTTGCAGGGGGCGCAGCCCACCATCCCTTGCGGGAGTCGAACCAGCAACCTTGTGGTTGAGAGGGTGTATTCCAACCAACTGAGCCATCCGGGAGCTCAGCAGCAGCTCAGCTCAAGGTGCCGTGTTCAATTTTAGTTGCAGGAAGCGCTGCCCACCATCCCTTGTGGGACTCAAGGAATTGAACTGGCAACCTTGTGGTTGAGAGCCTGTGCTCCAACCAACTGAGCCATCTGGGAGGCAGCTCAGCTCAAGGTGCCGTCTTCAATCTTAGTTGCAGGGGGCACTGCCCACCATCCCTTGCAGGACTCGAGGAATTGAACTGGCAACCTTGTGTTTGAGAGCCCACTGGCCCATGTGGGAATCGATCCGGCAGCCTTCGGAGTTAGGAGCATGGAGCTCTAACCGTCTGAGCCACCGGGCCGGCCCCAACAATGAAAGTTTTAAGTAGGGAAGAATATGAACAGATGAGCATTTCTGGAACATCATTCTGGATACAACCTGAAAAACAGACTAGAAAGAAGGAAGATTGTATTTAGGGAGAGCAGGTATGAGAACTATTGCAGTGATCCAGGTAAGAAGTGATGACAGGGAGATGAGAGTGCAGTGGGAAGCCAGGGGCTAGAGTATAAATTGTCTTCCTTTGAACTAACAGAGAACAGAACCCCACAACAATGTCAATTCTAGTCATCAAGAGAGGATTTAAGAGGAATACAGTAAAAAAGAAATAGTGAGGTTTGAGAGGGAAAGGGTGCAGGATAGAGATAAAAAATGATCCAACTTCAAAATGTTGTTTGGTACCAGCTATGCCTGGCCCAATTTCAATATCTCTTCTGAAAATCTTAGCAAGAACCTAGTTCACAGCTTCTATTAATATTAGAACATTAAATTTTGTAATTGGAAAGATGAAATTCATAAGTATTCTCAGTTGCATCCAATAGAGAGTTGACCAGTGATTTGTGATTTTACGCATCTCTAGGTTGAAACAGAGTTATAAATATAGAGCTGAGCTTTGGGATACATCATATAAATGTGTGGCTCTCTATGGAGGACATTCTGTCCCCAAAGTAATGACTGAACATATTTATAAAAATTGAGTTCTAAATATGATAGTCCCATCTGTGATCAATATCAAAATTGATCACAGATGGGACTATCATATTTAGAACTCAATTGTAGTAATTAAAGTAAAAATACATCCCAAATCCCCAAAACTCTTCAGAACTATTGCACATTTGAATGCAGGTAAGTAAAATAAAAATTATGATTCTTAATTTTTACTATCATGTTCCATTTCAGTTGAGACATTTTGGAATTTGAATTCTTTATCAAAGTTCCATGGAATTATATGAAAGAAGTAAGAAGAAAGGAAAGAGAAATGTCCATGCTAGAGAATAATGAACTTCAGAATGTTGGAGCATGTTAAATCCTTCTTTCTATCAATGTTTAGTGCATTGTCATTCCTAGTTCTTATCACATGTGAACAATCTTAATTATTGCTGGATATGAATATTACAACATACTGTGTTGTACAATATCCAAAACATTAATGCTAATATATGGTCACAGGCAAATCTTTACATGCTGTGCATCTGAACCATGTGCTAGATACATTACATAAATGATAAGCCCTATTTGGAAAATCCACCTTACTTAAAAATCCACCTTATCTTAAAGTAAACCGTCCTTCGAAACTCTTAGCCTTTCAGCAGATTCATTAAAACCTTTCAGATAATACTATCAGTTAGGAAGATGATTAATGAAATTAAAAAATAGAAATCATTTTAGAATATTTTCCAAGTGTTGAAATTAAAGAGATACTCAGTAAGCATGTACTCAACTTGGTTCTTCCAACTGTTGACTATTCTGTACATGGTTTGTGCTCAGTGTCTCATAAGTAGAATATAATATTTTTTATGTTATGTTTATCAAGGTAAATGCTAGCTGTTATAATAGATAAGTCTCAACTTCTCTGTGGCTTAACACAGTAAAAGTTTATTTTTTCACAGCAGAATCAGCCAGGGTACTCTTGGTTGGGCAGCTTTCCACATGGTCACTCAGGGCCCATGCTTCTTCAATCTTCATTAAAGCTCTGCCTTCTTGTAGGTCTTGGGAGCCCTCATCATTCAGCTGATGGACGGTGAAAGAGACTATGACTAAGGCCCACCTCTTTCTTAATCACACTGGTCTGTAAGTCACTTTTCGTCATATTGCATTGGAGAGAACTAGTCACATTACCTTGCCTACAAATGGAAAGGAGCTGGGAAATGCAACAACGGCCCAGCAGCATCTCTACACTGGATGGGGCCCATTGATTGTTCAGCTAGGTGTCTCTGCTACACATGTCGTTTGCATTTTTTGTCAACATATCTTGCCTTTAAACACCTAAAACTGGTTACAGAGGGAGTCAAATCATTGCACACATTCCATATGCCATGAATCCTTTTTGTTATAGAACAGAAATATTGGTTATGCCTCTTCATTAATACTACAGTAGACTTCAATTGAATCTGAATGTTTATATCAAACAGTGATAATAATAATAATAAAGTAAATAATTAAAATTGGGATGAGAAAAATTTCAGCATAAACAAAGAATATTCATTCTTTCCCATTCCAGTCTTTACTTTTCCTGAAATTTTAAGTTTATGATGAGAAGTAGTTCCCTATTTTCTAAACAGAAATTATAGAAATGTTAGGTAGTGCTTGGAGAGTCTTTAATCTATCAGTGCCTCAGCATCGTGTAGGCTGAGGTCCAGTATGATAATGACCTTGATTTACATTTTTTCAAATCTTACCAAATTGCTAACTGAGATTCACAATGACACACCCATGATCCACTGATCAAAACATTATCAGTTGCTCTGAATATAAAGTTGCATTCCTTTTTTCCCCACTCCTAGAGAAATTATTCATGAGTCAAGGAAAGTAAGTGCTTATAATTTGATTTCAAATAAATGGGGCAGTAAATATAAGAATGTTTGTGTGAACTATAAATATAAAAATTACTTTGAAATCATCCCAAAGATATTTTAAGTAAAGAAAAAAAAAGGGATCTCATTTAAGATAAGGCAGAGAATTCATAGAGGCATGGCAGAAAGGAAATAATATGGCATTGGGCTTAAAAAAAATCATGCTGAACTTCAGCAATGAGATCAGAAAAGAAGAAATGATGCACCCACATTGATGACCAAACTGCCATTATTAATAAAGGATGCTCTTGCTCCTAAAGGCTAATTAATTGCCACAGTAATCAGTCTTTTAAAAGTATGGTTATGATGCAATGAAGTAAGGTAATATATCTTATGAGTATTTTCAGTAGACAGCTGTTATATGACATCAGCTAAGGATTCTAGGGCAAGTTTAGGGATACTAATGGGCAGACAACATAAAGTGGAAGGAATATGAAACAAAATGTTTTCTATCCCAGCATGAAGGTTTATTTGTAGTTCAGATAGAACTCAGATTTATCAGAAAACAGGGGTCAGTATTAAACTGTAATTCTCCCTCCTTCACATTGTCCTAAAACTATTTCAAGCCTTAATTTGAAAATCTGGAAAAAGAAGTTTCTACAGAATAATGAAATTCTTCCTCTCTGGTCTGCTCCTTTCAGTGGCGCCACCCCAAGTATAAGTCTCATAGAATTCCTGGCTAGTGTACAAAATACATTGAATAGAATACTTTTGGATTTAAAATGGCACTTATTGGATGTCAAGATAACCTTTCTTTAACAGCACAGTTTGGCATGCATTTTGTTTTAATTTAAAATGAGTTAAAATTAATTTTGTCTTAAAATTTTCATGCCACTTTCTGGGATGATTGCAGTTACCCTGGAGGGTGATGGAACTGGAGTTGGGAATCACAGCTTTAGCCTTTAGAGAGAAAGAAGCAATTTCCATAATTTCAAAATCATTTCATTAGTGGGTAGATATGGTCTGAATTTTCAAATCTAGGGAGCTGACCATATGCTCCCTCTCCTCTGAAAGTAATAGTGGCAAATTGCCACCATCTGACACAGAAAGAATTGAAGATGTATAGTAACAAGAAATTATAAATATGAATATAAGGGGATTTTGTTATGCATATTACTTAATATAAATGTATAGTCTCTATGTTAATTGCAAAGCTTTTTTCCCCTAAAGTTATAGTGATGTATCCTATCTTGGAGTTACCAACACGCGTAGGTCAGCCAGAAGCTGAATGTAATCAGAAGGAAATGACTGAGAAAAAAAAATGCATTGCAAAATAGGCACTAGAATCTACTGGAAAGAGCTGCTCCACAATATAGCAACATTACTTGTGATTTTTGTTTTGTGGATTGTTAATAGAACATCAGGTTCCAGTGGTGGCAATATTCACTGAGGACCAGATTCACTCCCTAGGTTCAAATTAACAGCACGGTCTCACAGATTTCTAGGGAAAGATATATAATGCTGTCAAAATCACAGCATATTGTTAAATCATGTATTAAAATAAGATCCAGAAGTCAGATACATTTTTTTAAAACTAATCATGCAATGGAAATTTATTTCTAAAAAACACATTGTTTTCCAAAACAAAATATGCTCTCTATTTAGCATTTTTCTATGAAGCCATGTTAAAAGCATTCTTGCATGGAATTCAAAGCACCTTTCACAATTGATCTGAAAGTTCACGGCATCCTCAGGAGTTCAGAAAGGTAAAATTATATTCCCTTTACTCTTTTCTAAGGAAGGAGGCAGGGAGCAGACAGATTGTGTGGATTATCCAAAGTCACAGGAAGAAAAGTGGCAGACCCAGGAATCTAATGACCAATTCTGTCATTGAAAGGGGCTGTCAAGCATACATGTGGGCTAATACACAATTTCACCTTCCAATATGTCTAAACCAGGCTTAGCCCAGGCAAACAGAACCCTAGATCATTCTTACATTTGCAGGGTAATAAGCCTAAAATGAATTAAAAGGCCTATCATGCCCTAGTCTTGGGCAATGACGTCCTCCCCATTATCATTACAGAGAGAGACGAAATCATATCAAAGTAAGCTGTACAGTTAAAAGGGAATATGAAATAAAAAGGAAGTGGCCACTCTACACCTACACGATCAATACCACCAAGCACAATGTGCTCAGATAAATGGTGAAACAGAATCTAGTTCTGTAGTTCGAACCAGAAGCAGCAGAGTGGTTGTAGATCCAGTTACCACTGAGCAACCATCTAGTCCTTCAGCGGCAAAGACTTTTATTTCAAAAGCTACTATATCTGCAATGCCAGGGAAAACAATTCTAGAGAATTCTGTGAAACATTCCAAAACCTTGAATACTCTTTCAAGTCCTGGTCAATCCAATTTTAGTCATGGCTCTAGGAATAAGTCTGCAAAAGAAAACTTGGAAAAGGAAAAGCCCGTCAAACGTAAAACGAAATCATTTGTACTCTCAAAGACAGCCATTCTGTCAATTATCAGCTGTCATTGAGCAAGATTGTAAGAATAATGCTCTGGTACCAGAAAGCACTTGACTAAGTGGCCATGGAGGGCAGCCATCTAAACTCGTGAAGAGGGGACCTGGAAGGAAACCTAAGGTAAAGCTCAATACCCCTAGCAGTGAAGTTATACACAAGAAGAGGGGTAG